>NC_064409.1:25530000-25830000 GCF_023375975.1 Astyanax mexicanus
TTACAGTCTGACAGAATGAGTGTGTGGATTATATGAACATTATTCAGCATTATAAAGTGTACACTATTCTGATCAACCAAGTTCCTTAATGAAAAACTATTTCTCTAAGTGGTAAAAACATATGGTTTGATTCTGATATAAATGGGTTTATTTTCGGTGAGTTTTCTAAGAGAATATGTTCTGTCTGACAGGATACTAGACTGCCTCCTCCTCATCAGCGCTGGCAGAATGTGTTTACTGCAACATGGTCCTTCAGTGTATCATAAAAATGTCTAATTAATTACTTTTTCTCTTTTAAATGCAGCTTTCCGTGTTCTCCAGCAGGGCTGAATGGAGATAGCACATAAAGAGCTGTGGTTTATTAATACGGCGTCAAGAGCCAGGACGAGTTCTGGGGCGAAAATTAAATTCAGCACTTCTGCTTTGGACTCTTCTGAAGCCAGGAGGATAATTAAATGCAATCCTGGCTGTTTTTATCATTCTCTCTCTCTTTCTCTCTCTCTCTCTCTTTTTCTCTTTCTCTCTCTCTCTCTCTCTCTCTCTCTCTATCTCTCTCTCTAGCCGTGCAGCCTCAAATAGGAGGACAAAAAAGTCCCGTCACAAATCTGCTAATTAAGTAATATGCATTAAGCCTCGCTATGCTCTAAGCATAATAAATCCCTCTTTGATCTATAATAGAAATATATGAAGGTCTGGTGTCATGCTGTGGAGTGTAATTTGGTACAATGTTGGATCACCTTTGCTCTTCATTACAAGAACTTTAACAGTCAAACGTTACATTAATAAGGTCCTGTAACCAGTGAGCCTATCTTTATTTTAACACTTACTCTAGTGCTCTATTTCAGCAGGACAATGCTCGTCCACACACTGCTGCAGTCTGAGGAACTTACCTTAAAAACACTACAGATGCTTTATCATATCCAGCCACATCTCCGGATCTATCACTAATTAAAAATGTGTGGGATGCTTTTGGATGCTTTATCAACACTCCACACCCGCAAAATCTGCAGGAACTGCAGTGTGAGAATATTGGAGCTGCATGGAATGGATTACTACAGGACTTCATTAGGAACCTCTACAGCTCTCTACATGCTGAGATATATGGCATGTTAATGTATGTTACACATATGCTACAAATGCAATTATACACTACCTGTGTCTGTATGTGTAGATCAATAAGTATTACCAATATCAGTCTACATTTATAATCATTTATTGTTCCTGGTAACTTTTATCTTCCTTCAGAATAGCATTACAATCTCACACTTCCTTCTGGGAATAGCTAATTCTTTGATGACGACTATCTATACAGTGCATATTTCAGATAAAAAAGGGTCTGGAGATCGCCAGTTCTAATCCTGTTCATGTAGCTTGCCATCGACTGCCAGAGCCCTGAGTGAGCACAATTGGTCTTGCTCTCTCTGGGTGGGTTGATGACGCTCTTTCTCCACACATCACTCCAAAGGGTGATGTTGATCAGCACAAGGCGTCTGTGAGCTGATGTATCAGAACCGAGTTGCTGTGCTTTCCTCCAAATGCACTGAATACTTAACAATGCTGCGTCAGCAGCAGCTCAAAAAGAGGTGGAGGCTGACTTCACATGTATCGGAGGAGGTATGTGCTAGTTTTCACTCTCCTAGTGTTGCGGCACTACTAGTGATAGAGAGAGAGAGTGGGTTGGGTAATTGGCTGTGTAAATTGGGAAAAAATAGAAATAAAATAAAAAAAAACAAATCTCACAGGTAGAGCTTTTTGTTGACATCACATAAAGACTGAATTCAAGCAAGGCAACTATCTAACAACACTAGATGAACCAATGTCTGGTTTTACATGTGCAGTTTTATATTGAACATATTCATTAATATCTAATACAGGGTTTTCGAAAAATTATGGTACAGTATTGCAAAACATATAATAACGTTATTTCAATATATTCTTACACATCTATTACTCTACGTACCATGGAAAGTTAAAAATCAATATCTAGTGGTATATGGATTTTACTCATTAGAATGGCTGTTTAGATAAAGCTACTAGCATACTAACTTAACAAGACACAGACTATGATGTGTAATGTTTTATTCATGCTGGAATGATGCTCAAATTTCAGTCAAGTCAATTCTATACAACACTTTCCAAAGAGAGAGAGACTCTGTCAGAATCTGACTCGCCCCTCATTGAAACAGCAGCAGCGCAGGCGAAGCACTGCCAAACACAACCCCAAAAACCCCTGCCAAACCTTTCCCACCAAACACCCCCGCCCCTCCCCCCTCCAAAAAAAAAACCCTCTGCCAAGCACTCCTGCCAGTCGTCAGTATTAATAGTGTGACATTTTGCAGCAGAACAGATTGGATCAGGTGTGTTCTGGGCAGGTTCTGCTGGCAGAGTGGGGCTTGTAGCGCTGATCTCAGTTATTGCGGGATCATGTTTCCTGTTTCATAAACCCGGAATATAATTTTCCTCCTCTGCGTGTTCACTGTCAGACCAGAGCGGCTCGCCTGCTTTCATTTACTTACACTTGTAAACACATCACAGCTTTGCCTGTCCTGGACGCCAGAACATTGATCCCTCACCTAACTGATGTTCTCACTCTCATGAGGCTGTAGGCAATCAAATTCTCCTCATAGCAATGTTCCATTATCTAGTGTACATCCTTCCCAGTAGAGTAGAGCCCCAGTAAAGTCCTGCACTGGGTCAGGTCCCGGCAGGTCCCCGCAGACACGGGCAAATAAATGAAATACTGAAATACTGAAATACAAATACTGAAATTTTATGGGTGGGTATGTGGGCGGGTAAGTTAAATACGGGTGGGTAGCACGGGTAGCACGTGAATAAGTGGTTATTTTTAGCAGCCTTTTATTTGCTACGTAATGAACAGAGGCTACTGTTCCTGCACAGCAACCTCGAGAAAAAAAAAACGAAATTTTGATACAAAAACAATGTCTCATGTTACCAATAGCTTGCCACTTATTTCCTATGGAAGCCTTATTGGCACCACGTTGTTGTTTTTTCTAAGGTGCATTAAAAAAATAAAGTGCGCTATGGGAATACTTTCGATTTGTGTGATTTTTCACGGGCACAGGTGGGTAACGGGTAGAATATTAACGGGTCCGGGTGGGTACGGATTTAACTTTGAAAAAAATACGGGTTCGCGGGTGGGTGGGAGCTGTACTCTGCGGATATGGGTGGGTGCGGGTCTCAAAAAACGGACCCGTGCAGGACTCTTTACAGTAGTAATACCCTCTGGTTTCAGAAAAAAAAAACACTCCTCAGGAGGATAAGCATCCACATATTTTAGAACACTTTGTGATTTTTGCCTCCTGCAAACTCAACTCAACAATTTAAAAAAGTGAACTGATAAGGATCTATCTTAAAGTTTCTTTAGGGAACTGAAAGAGGTTCCTGCAAACACTGTAAACCAGCAATTAGTTTGAGCTTAAATGAATTAGGTCTGTTTTATGTCAAAATGGATATTTCCAAACCTAACCCAATTACTTTGAGTTAGGTGAACATCTGTAGGCAAATATACATCTTGGAGTGATTTTGAGTTTAATAAACTTGAATTAATTCTTTCCTGAGTTCTTTCCTGAATTCTTTCCACTGGTCTCTTGCACCTCTATTTGCATAAAGGGTGTGTCCCCTAGTTTCTGACACTCACCATCAGTGTGTAGTCATTCCCCCATGCTACCTTAGGGAAACTTGTAGATCATATATTATGACTACATTATGGAGGAGGTTAATCTGACTTTTAAAATCTTAAAAAATGTGGAAGATCCTTTGACTAGACTGACTTGACTTTGAGTTTTTTATGGAACCAAAAGTGGTAATAATGATAAAAGTGCTGCATAATGTTTGACAAATAAATTTGCAAGAATTATGTAATAGTAGGTTTCATAGGATTTCGTATGGTTCTTCTTAAAACAGTGTTTGAAAGGAAAATGGCTTTTCACAAACTGTTTTATCTTGTGGAGGCCTATTTGTCTCTAAATTGTTTCTTAAAACTCATCTTATTTACAAAGTAATAAAAGAACTATGAACTGAAACAGTTTGGTTTGGAAACCAAAAGTTGCATATTGTGGTTCCAAAGATGCTAGACCTTGTTGTGTGAAATCTAGATGTGTAGATGTGTACACATGAAATCCCACCCACAAAAGAATAAAACACATCCTGTAAAGGTTCTTGCTAGATTGCTACATTGTGCAGAAGTTCTCTGAACTTCAGAAAGGTTCTTCACACTCATATTCAGTGCTGTTTGAGCAGGTGGGAGTAGAATGAATAGTTCTGATTCATCCTGTATGAAGAAATTGGATAACAAACTCGGAACGAAGCAGCAGCTTCTCCTCCAGGTACCAGAACACGCCTCACTTACGCAGAATAGAACCTGCCAGAGGAGCGTGGGAATGAATAATGCAGGTAAAGGTGTGGGATTCACTCGCCTGGGCAATTATAGTGGGGAAGCCTGGGGAAATAACCTCATATGAGTTCCTCATGTTTAGAGAGAGAGAGGAAGAGAGAGAGAGAGAGAGAAGTTGGTTATTGGTTTGTTTAGAGAGAAGTTTGAATAAAAAAAATCAGCCAAAAATCTAATTTCTCCAATTTTCCTACACTACCCTGAATATCATTATGAAGCTGATGTAACAGAGTATACTGTTCACCATCACAGTCCACGTGTAAAAAATAAGCCAATTTTTTTAAAGGACCAATATGTAACTCATTTTCAGTAGTAAATGATAAAATGATCAGGTTGTATCATCAGAGATTAAGGAAACATGCTAAGTTAAAGCACTGGCAGCTTTTGTCAGCAACGATTAAGTCAGTACTTTCCTATCTTGAGTGTACAGTCCAACAGCGGGCAGCCTGTCTTGAAATATACAGTCAATACAACGCTAGATATGATTTATGTAACGATGGAGCAAATGGGAGGCGGGCGTAAAAGCAGGTAAGACCAACGAATTTATTAAATAACAGATAAACAAACAGACAAATAAGAAGTAAACGAGGAAAATATAAATACATAAACTTACAGGGAAAATAACAAAAGGCTAAACTAGACAGATAATAACTAACAAGACTGGAGATATATACAAGGATAAATACGAGGAAAAACTAGGAACAGAAATAAACAAGAAATAAACAGAACGTAAAGAAAACCGAGGATATCAACGGGAGTTGGTGCAAAGACCGACGGATAAACATAGACTAACAGGTACTATATATAGTCACATGAAACACTGAACACCTGGGGAAAGGGCGGAGCTACAAATTAGACACACGTGACGGAAAATTACAGGAGACACACACTAGGAAACGGAGAAAACGCAAGGAAACATAGCGAGGCCGTAACAATTTTTAGAAGAGTTTAGCATTTCTGTATTTCTCCTCCGCTCTCCACTCGCTCATACTCTCCATTCTCTGCCTTTCCTACCAGTCTAAACTTGGTATAGATTGTGTAGATTCAGCCTTTTGAATTTGGCAACCTGAGTAAGCTTTGCGTCTGTGGAGAAGTGGGCGGGGCAGACTACTCTCTGTGATGTTTTGAAACTGGGACTGCTGTAGCTATTTCACACGCACTCTCTCATTTCCTACTGAATGTACCTTTAATAATTACTGTACTTGAAATGTATAAAAATGCATTTACAAACAGTTTATCCAGGGTCTTACCTTAATTTTTTTTTAATCATCTGAATAACTAATTCCTCACTAAGTCTACTGCAGTGTATGAAGATTTTAGTTCCTTGTTCACATTTCCATTCCGCCTTAAAACACATTTCCATTCCACCTTAACAGTTTCACTGCATTAAAGGAAAAAATCTCTACGTTAAAGCAGAGTTCCCTTGTTTAGACTGTAGTAGATGATAAAGTGTTTTAAGAGTTTTACACATTTCTGCTTAGGCTGAGCAGAAATCTCAAACAGTCCATATAAATCAGAACGTGGATTACTATTTAAATGTTCTGTTCCACCTTAAAGCACTAAAAAATAGTATCTACAGCCTGAAGCCTAAGTGCCACAACAGCAGCATTTAAGGCGGAATGATAAATTAGCAGCATTTAAGGTGGGATAGCAAATTTATGTTGAGTTATTTATGTAAGGAAAAGTGTGTTTAAAGTCCATATTTAAGAAAGACAAGTAGATAGCACTACTTACACTTAATGCTGTAGCTTGAGCAGCTTGCGTACCTTAAATTAAACACACCTGACCAATAATGAGGCAGCAGGCAGGTAAACGAGCGGAAGAATTATCAACATGAAATGGTATGATCTACTTTAGGGGTGCTTGAAATCGTATAACAATATTTTTTCAGGCATACATACTGCACTGTTTTTTTTTAGTATTTTACATTATATGTTAGAAATATATTTAAATGTTTTGACCCCCCCCTCCAAACTATTGAGTGTATCCACCTGTCCAATAGAGGTGGCCGATATGGCTCTAAAATAATATCACGATATTTCAGGGTATTTTTGAGATAACGATATACTTGGCGATATAGGAAAACAGAAAAATAATTAATTCATTTCAGGAATATAGTGTAAGAGTAGAACAGCATAATCATAATGTGGCAAAATGAATAATATAGCATAAAATAATATAATGCAGCAAAAAATATTGCAGAATATTTAGTGCATGCATATAAACTGCAAACTAAAACAATTATACAATAAATACACTTAAAGCTTCACAGCAAATTATAGACTACTTTTAAGACAGAACATCTCTATTATCACGATATGGATTTTTAATATCATGATATGTCTGTGTCACGATATATTGTATACAATATAATATTGCCCACCTCTACTGTCCAACCTATAGCAGTCTTTAAAAAAAGCTTTAATGCAAACTGAGTCTGAGAAACCTCCAAGCTACCATGCAGGGTCATTCCAGCAGGCCTGAAAACCTCAGAGACACAATGTGGAGTAATTTCAGCACTGGCAGAGAAACCACTGAGCCTGAATAATGAGTCAATGCTGCAGGCCTCAGAAAAGCATGAGCTGTAATGGGGTGTTATTTTGGCAGGCCTGGGAAACAGCCAAGCCACAGTGTGGAGTAACATTGGCATGCCCACTGAGCCAAAACATGAGGGTCAGTACTGCAGGCTTTAAAAACCCTGAGGTGTAATAGTCAGAGTCAGAGTGTGGAATGATTCCAGCTGGCCTTTCAAACCTCCAGACCACTAGATGGAGCCATTCCAGCAACACTGAGAGAACAGCTATTGCAAATTTCCAGTGTTGGGCTTGGAAATATTCCAAATCACAATTTTTTTTAGCATTTTAGCGGGCCTTGGAAACAGGCAAGCAGTTTTAAACAGACTAATGATCTATTATTTCCAATCCAGTAATCAGAATAAAGTTATATATCCAGGTCACTGTGCCTTACTAATTTAGTACTATTTTATATATTATTTTTCTTAGTAAAAAAAAAAAAAAAATGCTTTCTTCTTTTGTCTCTGGGACTGACGTCTGGCCTATGCAACAATTAAGTCACGTTTTCAGCATGAGGACAACTCACGTGTGATACCACGCAGCGACACAAACATAAACAGTAGAAGGATGAGAAAGATTCATGTTTTCTAGCTGGTTCTATTGGCACTATTTTTAGTTTGTATCAGCTAAATATGACAATATCAAGATTGGTTTTACACTCTGTGCTGTGACAAAGTTCTGTCTAGCTTTAAAAAACACAACATCAAATTAGAAGAAACGTTTGTAGTCCTAGCACGGCACAGTCAAACTTACAGAGCAAGTCCCAGCAGTTGGTGGACCAATGTTGGTGGTCCTCCTCCACCTACTGTTTTTTTGTTGTTTGGGTGGAGGAGGACTGCCAGCATTGGTCCAGTTGAAGAAGCTGGTCATTAGTGTGGAGTAGAAGAAATGCTGCTCCTAAACATGATTGACAAGATCAGATACGTAAATGAATATTACATAAATAAGAAAGACTGTCTTTTTGATATTTTAGAAAAATTTACGGTTCTTAATTCAAGTGAATTTTTGGATTAAGTAACATAAATTCAAGTGTCTTTTTTCAGGAAAAAAATATTTAACTTTAAACATCAGGAGAAAAAATGTTGCTGCCTTTCCAATTCATTGCACTTCCAGTAAAGTTAGTACTGATAAAAAATCTATCACTTTTATGTTGAGGTGGTGGGTTGTTGTTGGCCGCAGAATGTAACTAATAAAGTAACTTGTTTTCAAATGGTAATCTTCTTCATGGTAACAATGCCATCACTGCAGCCAAGCCATAATGTGGTAATTGTGATTGGAAACCTTAGAGCCACAATGGGCCCTATTTAAACAATCTATAGGCGAGGCGTGTCAGTCTGTTTTTGGTATCATGAGGACGTACTTAGATACACTTTTAAACCAATCAGTGTGTCACTTGCTGTTTCCTTTGAGAGTCAGATGTGCTTTGACTTTGGCAGATTGGTATCTTAACAGCGCAGCACTTTTGCATGTCTCAGCAGAGGATACTGAGCTGCATGTTCATGTATTTTGTTTATTGTTGATGCGTTGCACACAGCGCTACTGCATAGATAAGATAGGTATGGACACGCTACGATTACTGACTGTTAACAGGGTTGTAATGAGTCAGTGGCGCACCTGTGTTTTCCACCACCAAGATAAAAACGTGCCAGAAATGTACACTCTGGTGCAGAGGACTATTATGACAGTTCCAAAATGTAGTTATTTCGAAACAACTCCTAGCACTGTGCTAGCTTTTACTTGTAGGATAGGAACATGCAGTATGGAGAGCAATGTATTTTTATAGATCTGGGATTATTGCATTATTTGGAGCAGTTCTGTGTGTGTGTGTTTTTTGAGCTGGGCTGATGAAGCTGTTAACGAGCTGAAGTGTGATCACTGTTGCTGATCTGGTTAGGCTGATGCTTTTAATCCCATCCAGGCTAATGTTACTAATCCGCGGCGTTCAGCAGGGTGTGTTGGGTTTTCTGTAAGAGGATTGGGCAGAATCAGAACACACATCATCTGCTGGCTGGAGATGCTGAATTCAACAGTATATTAAAATTAGCCTCTACAGCACATTTACACATTTACAGGGGCAGTTTCCCTGTAACACAACAATTTCAAATATAAAGTAAAATACAGTCTTCATCTAGACTTAATCTCTGACCAGGAAACTGAGCATAATGCTTTTATTAGGGCTGTGTATTTATAGCTTTGATCTTGGAATATGAAACGTATCATAATACAGGGGTTACAATTAAAAATATGACAGTATATTGCAATACTGTAGGCAACGTGGTATATTTCTATTGTTTTAATTTTCATAGTATAAAAACACACTATCATATTAATAAAATCTGCGTAAAATAAAAGTTGGCAACACTTTCTATGAACCCTTGTCAGGATTGACCCAGGCAGAGAGACGAGGAGGCGGACGTAAACACAGGTAGGGCGAATTTATTAAATAAATATAAACAAATAAACAAGTAAACAAGAAACAAAGAAAAACAAGAAACAGAGGCTATAAAACTAGACAGGATGAACTTAAACAGGGCAAGGGAATAAACTAGAAAACTAAACAGGGAACTAGAAAATAAACAGAGATAAACACAGAACAAGGGACTCGGGCTAAGGCTATGGAAACACTAAGATCAGAGAAACGCAGAGGGACAGACAACGGGAGACAGTGCAAAGACCGACAGAGGACAAGTAACAGAGGAAGTCTTTTTAACATAACAGGAAACACACTGGGAGTGGAAACACCTGGGGAAGGGGTGGAGCTACAAATGAGACATGAGGTAATGGAAAATCACAGGCAGAACACAGGGGCACGGGTCACGTGGGACAATACAGGCACGAGGACAGACAGGAAACAGGATCAGGCGTGACAGAAACCTCCCCCTAAACGCGCAGCTCCCGAGGCGCGTAAAAACAAACCCCGGGGGCTGGCGGCAGGGAGAGGCCGGGGAAAACAGGAGAGCGAACGGGAGACTGGACAGGGAACTGGACAGGAGATGGAGACAGGACAGGGGACAGAGACTGGACAGGGAACGGAGACTGGACGGGGAACTGGACAGGTGACGGAGACTGGACGGGGAACTGGACAGGTGACGGAGACTGGACGGGGAACTGGACAAGTGACGGAGACTGGACGGGGAACTGGACAGGTGACGGAGACTGGACGGGGAACTGGACAGGTGACGGAGACTGGACATGAGACAGAGACTGGACGGGACCGGACATGGGAACAGGGACAAGAACATTGATGGGGACGGAAACAAACACAGTAACAGGGACAGGAACAGAGAAACCACCGGGGACAGGAACTGGAACACTCACAGATACAGGGACCAGGACAGGGAGAGACAGGGGGACCAAAAACATAGGTGGGTGCCCAGGACTGGCAAAAGTCTGTGGGGACAGCCTGGGCACATAACTGGGGGCAAAGTCAGGAGGCCTTGGAGCAGGCCTGGAAATACGGGGCCTAGGAACAAACATAGTTCTGGGAGCTGCAGGTGCTTGAGCTGGTGCTGGAGCAGCTGGGACTGCTGGTGCTGGAGCAGCTGGGACTGCTGGTGCTGGAGCAGCTGGGACTGCTGGTGCTGGAGCAGCTGGGACTGCTGGTGCTGGAGCAGCTGGGACTGCTGGTGCCGGAGCTGGAGCAGCTGGGACTGCTGGGGCTTGAGCTGGAGCAGCTGGGACTGCTGGGGCTTGAGCTGGAGCAGCTGGGACTGCTGGGGCTTGAGCTGGAGCAGCTGGGACTGCTGGGGCTTGAGCTGGAGCAGCTGGGACTGCTGGGGCTTGAGCTGGAGCAGCTGGGACTGCTGGGGCTTGAGCTGGAGCAGCTGGGACTGCTGGGGCTTGAGCTGGAGCAGCTGGGACTGCTGGGGCTTGAGCTGGAGCAGCTGGGACTGCTGGGGCTTGGGAGAGCGGCGCGGCCGCCGCTGAAGTCTCGGAGAGCGGCGCGGCCGCTGCTGAAGTCTCGGGGAGCGGCGCGGCCGCCGCTGAAATCTCGGAGAGCGGCGCGGCCGCCGCTGAAATCTCGGAGAGCGGCGCTGCCGCCGCTGCAGTCTGGGAGAGCGGCGTGGCCGCCGCTAAAGTCTCGAAGAGCGGCGCGGCCGCCGCTGTAATCTCGGAGAGCGGCGCGGCCGCCGCTGAAATCTCGGAGAGCGGCGCGGCCGCCGCTTGTGTCATGGGGCGCAGCGCCTCAGACGCGTGCTTCACGGGGCGTGGCATGAAGAGATCCGCTGCAGCAATGCTGGAGCCTAAAGCTGCGGTTGAAGAAAAAACCCGGACTGGAGTCCTACTCTCTTGTGCAGCGTCAGGTGTGAGTAGCGCGGGGAGCGCTGGTTCGCCGGTGAAAGCTGGCGCGGGGAAAGTCTTTGACCGCGGCTGGCTCGCCGCGCAGGGGGTCTCGGAGCGCGGTTCTGCTGCTACCGCGGGAATCACGGGCTGCGGTTCGGCTGCCACCGCGAAAGACACAGAGCGCGGATCGGCAGCTACCGCGGGAGGAAGGAGCGGCTGGCGGGCTGGTGCAGGAGGGCAGTCCTCAAACTCCTCTTCACTGGATGCAGGTGTGAGGAGATCGGAGTAGTCCCAGGAATAGGACTCCTCACAGCCTGCATCCATGCCACCCCCGTCCTCGTCGGGGCGAGGATCGAGGCTGACCGCACACAGCCCTAGCGCCCCCCCAAGAAAATCCTCCCCGGAAACGGGCTCCTCCTCCGGCTGGCGGGACCCCTTAAAACGTCTACCCCGAGGCCTGCGGCGTCCTTGGGGCCTCGGGGATTCCAACGCCGGGGTCCCGAATGGAGCATGGCGGATCGCCATCCTGGAGCCAGTCCACGGGATCCCCTTGTGGGTCTCGGTGGGCGCCACTGAAGCTGGGCTGACGGGCTCCAACCCGAGGAAAGGCGCTGGGAGCGGTTCATCTCCTCGGATTTGCTCGGCGAGGAGGCGGAGAAACTCCAGGTCCGCCTTCCGAGCAGCGTGCCACTGGTTTACATCCATATGGTCGGTCTTTTTGTCAGGATTGACCCAGGCAGAGAGACGAGGAGGCGGACGTAAACACAGGTAGGGCGAATTTATTAAATAAATATAAACAAATAAACAAGTAAACAAGAAACAAAGAAAAACAAGAAACAGAGGCTATAAAACTAGACAGGATGAACTTAAACAGGGCAAGGGAATAAACTAGAAAACTAAACAGGGAACTAGAAAATAAACAGAGATAAACACAGAACAAGGGACTCGGGCTAAGGCTATGGAAACACTAAGATCAGAGAAACGCAGAGGGACAGACAACGGGAGACAGTGCAAAGACCGACAGAGGACAAGTAACAGAGGAAGTCTTTTTAACATAACAGGAAACACACTGGGAGTGGAAACACCTGGGGAAGGGGTGGAGCTACAAATGAGACATGAGGTAATGGAAAATCACAGGCAGAACACAGGGGCACGGGTCACGTGGGACAATACAGGCACGAGGACAGACAGGAAACAGGATCAGGCGTGACAACCCTGTGTTTATAATGCCTAATGAATGCATTCATAGTGCATTATTTGACATGCATAATACCTTATAATGACTGTAATAAACCTGTATAATAACTCATTAGTACTTACAGCGGCATTCATAACACATTATGAACTACAAGTGTAAGGGTTTATACAATAAGGGCTTATAATGCCTTATAATATCTGTTCATAAGAATATTGCACAGTGTAGTGTTTTAATGCACTATAACACATACTTGGTATATTTTAGTATAATGCATTATAATATGCAGCTATGATTTCTCAATTTAAGCTTTTATATAAGTGTGCAACACATTATAAAGTCTTATACACAGTCATTACTGACTTTAGGTGAAGTGATTTTTCATATGCTTTTTAAACACGAAGAACATTTTATTATGCCTCACTATAATGTATTGACAGTAATGACTGTATATAAGGCTTTATAATGTGTTACATACTTATACTTAAAAAAAAGCTTAATTTGAGAAATCAGAGCTGCATATTATAATGCATTATACCAAAATATACCAAATCTGTGTTATAGTGCATTACAACACTACATTGTACAATGTTCTATGAACAGATATTATAAGGCATTATAAGCCCTTTCTTTATAAACCCTTATACTTGTAGTTTATAATGTGTTATAAATGTCACTGTAAGTACTTGTGAGTTATTATACAGGCTTAATATAGTCATTATAAGGTATTATGCATGCAATATGATGCATTATAAATGCATTTATAAAACATTATGAATATAGGGTTAATAGAAAGTGTTACCGAAACATTTTTAAACATTGCTTTCTATTCAGGCAGGGTTTAACACAACACTAAATGAACCACTTCTGACACCAATCTGCACATCTTATCTAACAATCACAAAACAATATTGTGTTTTTTTTTTATCTGTACAGTATTGCAAAACAAAATATTGCACTAATAATATACTTCAATTTATTGATACTGTCTCACATCCCTACTTTTAAAAGTACAGTGAGAGTGGTTTCACTGATGTGTTTCATTTATTCCAGCTTAATAAAGCCCCTTAAGCATTTAAGTCCCGCATGATAAAGTCTTACTGAAATACTGGCTGCTTGTGATTTCATGGCCTGGCCTTGCTGCAGCTGTAAACTGCGATATTGAGCACATTAGCGCTCAGCTGCGGTTCGGTGTGATCGTCTCACGCTGGTGATGGATCTGAATCAAGAGATCGCCGGTTCTCTGTCTGAAGCCCATTAAGAGAAAATGACAGCGAGCGAATCAGATGCTCTATAATCACGCAATCAAAATGCATTATTTGGTTTCTCCAGGTGCACGGCAACCGCCGCCCGCCACCCGCAGACGCACTACTGTACTGCTCAATTCACTCCAATACAGCCTGCCTTCCATCTGTCTGTCTTTATGGAAATGCGTATTCAGACGGTGATTATCTCCGGCACAGAGTGGGATGTGATAATATTATGGGATTAGGTGTAATTACGGCAGCAGCGGCGTGTTGTTCACAAGTCTTTGAGTATGAGCATGTTGGCATTTTGTAATGTGCAAATGCTTATTTTTAATAAATTATATAAAACTAACAAATATTTTGTTAATATTTTAAATAGTAAAACAAGTTATTAAGCCAATAAAAAACTTGAGAATTAGCTTTAGCATTAACTAAAGATGAAGAAATGTATGAAGAGGAAAAGGAGGAGAATAAATATATTGGAGACTATATTATCAGACTACCTCTATAAAGGGTTTATAAATGGTTTACAATTAGTTTATTAATGGTTGCTAATTAGGTTGTAAATGCCTTAAAAATCATTAATAATCAGTTATAACACATACGTAGAAAGGGCAACAGTGACCTGTTGTTTGCCAAATAGTGAACCCACAGCCATCTATATTGTTGTTATTTCCATGTACCGTATTTTTCGGACTATAAGGCGCACCGTATTATAAGACGCACTATCAAAGAACGCCTATTTTCTGCTATTTTTCCATACATAGGGCGCATCACATTATAAGGCGCGTTAAGTGACACTAGAAAGGGTGCCTATATCAAAGTGAACAGGGGTGGCGCCATGTTTCCCTTCCCCCACCGGGGGTGGTCGCTTGCCGGTGGAGCGTCTCAGTATACAAATCTAGCTCTTTCAAAGTCAAACGAGTGCTGGATATTAATCTACACAGATTCCTCTCCTGAAAACTGTTTATTTGGGTGAGTAACGTGCTTCAGTTTATTTACAGTAAGCTTAGATTTCCAGATGTCCACTAAGGCTTGCTGCACCAGCGTTAGCATAGCTATCCGCTAGCACGCTAGCTAGTCACCTAAACTAGTAAAGTTAACCCAAACTTAAACGACAGCGTTACACTGAGTAATCCTGCGTGTTCTGGTAAGACAGTGAGATATTAGCTAGCGATTCGTCCCCCGTAGCTTGTTTTAACACGGTAAACAAGCAGATTACAGGCTGATAAAACTCACCTCTGAGAGAGTTAGCGCTTAGCATCTAGCTAATGCTAGCCAGGCAAAGCAGCACAGACTTACAGGCTGATAACTCACCTCTGAACGGTGAACGCTTAGCGATTAGCATCTAACTCTAATAATACTGCTCCAGCAGTATTAAAAGTGCTAAATTTAGAAAATACTGATCTCTGAACAGTGAAAAAGCTAGCTAGCTAAGCGGTTAGCATCTAGCTATTGCTGCTCCAGCCTCGGAGCGGCACGGCTCTGCACGGAGTGTGTGTTTACTGCTCCTTACACCTGATGGGTAAAATTTAGATAATACTGATCTCTGAACAGTGAATAAGCTAGCTAATGCTATTTGCTGCTCCAGCCTCGGAGCTGCACGGCTCTGGACTCTGTATAGCACTGAAACTCTGTATAACGCTGCACGGAGTGTGTGTTTACTGCTCCTTACAACCTGACGAGTAAAATTTAGATAATACTGATCTCAGTGAATAAGCTAGCTAGCTTAGCGGTTAGCATCTAGCAAGTGCTATGGCTGCTCAGCCTCGGAGCTGCACGGCTCTGGACTCTGTATAGCACTGAAACTCTCTATAACGCTGCACGGAGTGTGTGTTTACTGCTCCTTACAACCTGACGAGTAAAATCCATACAAAAGGCGCACCGTATTATAAGACGCACTGTCAATTTTTGTGAAAATTAAAAGTTTTTAAGTGCGCCTTATAGTCCGAAAAATACGGTATGTGTTTTAACTGATTATTAATGATTTTTAAGGCATTTACAACTCAATTAGTAACCATTAATAAACTAATTGTAAACCATTTATAAACCCTTTATAAAGGTAGTCTTATTTTAAAGTAGTATCGTAAATCCAAACTAATGCCTTTTAAGTTAAATCCAATGCTGACACACAAAGTTTGTCTAGTCCCTGTAGATAAAAAAAGTACTGTGCTGTATTTAATTCCAGGTGTGGACTAGAGGGGTATTAACCCCCAGTATTGAGCTGTGGATCAGTAGAACTGTGTTCTCTGGAATGATGGGGCTCCATTCAATACTATTTTAATGGGATGAGATGGGGAGCTGTGGCTGAAGTGGGGTGCTGATTAATTAAAATCTTTTTTTATCCTGACCTCACCAATACATGTTTTTGTTGCTAAAAGATGCCCCAGAATCTAGTAGAAAGTCTTTTCTTGAGAGTAAAGACAGTTACTCCAACAAAAGCAGGATGAACGCTTTTTAATACCCTTAACCTCAGAAGAAACAGTGAATGAGAAGGTGTCTCAATACTTTTGTCCATATATTGTGTATATATTGTGTTATTAATATCAGTGTAGGCAGTATGTAAAACTACCTACACCATGTTTGAAAGCTTTACTTAGCCTGGATAGCTTTCACTGTGAGTTGATATCTATCTGCTTTTAAGTGGTGCTCTATTATCTATCATCCAACACACTTAGCATTATAGCACACAAATGGAATTGCCATTTAAATTTCAAATTGCCTCTGGAAATTTGTAATGACCATTTAAAGATATGGACTTTTCATTGATAAAATAGAATTGGCATTTACAGTTTTGGCTTTCCTGTTAAAAATATAGAATTGCCTTAAAAAAATGTAAATTCCAATTCCAATTCCAATGTTACAGTTGTCATTGACAGTTTGGAATTGCCATTTGAAGCTCCACTAGGTAGGATTGAGGATTTGCAGAGTGTAATAAATGTTTCAGGCGAATTAGTTTCTCTTTCTTGTTTTCTGGCTTTCACAGACATATTCAGTCTCTTTCTAGCTTCTGCCAGAGTGTCTGTATGTTAGTTTGTAAAGAATTAACCAGCAGTCCTTGTAGAACTGTTAGAACTAAAGGTCGGAAAGCAGGTCGCAGTTCTCGTGAGCGTTGTAAAACTTACAGAGTCTGGTTTGAGTTCAGAGGAGCTCCGGCACCTCCTAATACACCTCCATGCAGCGCTGCAGTGAGTTTCAAGCTGTAGTTTTACTTCTTTAAAAAGATAAAAAATCAAGGAAATCCTACCTAGTGCTGCTTTAAATGAGTGGAATTACCATTTACATTTTGAAACTGCCATATAAAATTCTAAAGGCTATTTAATGTTTGAAACTGGAATTTCAAATGGACTCATAAATTAAATTGCCATTCAAAATAATGAATCACCATTTTAAAATAGGAATGTACACACACAGTTACGGTACATAAATAGTCTTCAGAGGAAGTCTATAGAGATATCAGTCTCACTGCTAGGAAAACTGGCATCAGGAGCTTTAGAAAATCAGTGAACAGCTGCAGAGCAGTGAGCCAGGCCTTCTCCTCCAACCTCACAGATGCTCTTTTAACTAAATGGGTACAAATTCCCACAGATACACTCCAGCATCTTCTGGAAAAGCCTCAGAAGAGTGCAGGCTGTTAGAGCTGTGAAAAAGGGGGTAGATTCATACCAATCCCCGGGATAGGTTAGATGGTGAAGCATCTACAGTATTCCTGACGTTTCTATAAATTTCTATCAATATTTTGTGTGACCACCATTATTATCTGGCACTGTCTTAACCAACTTGTGCATGGAATTCAACAGAGCTTCACAGGTACCTACGGGAATACTTCTTCACGGAGCTGGTGGATGTTAGAAAACTTGCAATCCTCCACCTTCTGCTTGAGGATGCCCCACAGGTACTCAGTTGGGTGTATGTCTGTAGATATACTTGGCCAGTCCATAACTTTTATTATAATCTTTGTGTAGTTGCTTTTGTGGTTGTTACCGTGTTTGGAAAACAACAACAGCCATGTTTCTGAAGGAGGAGATCCTGCTCTGCTGTAGGATGTTGGAATTCAGTTCCAGACCATAATGTTGCCACCACGCATGCTAGACACCACCACCAAACAAATCTACCTTGATCTCATTAGACCACAGGACCTGGTTCCAGTAATCCATGTACATACCTGGCCATTCCACTGTACATACATTTGGCCATGCTTTGCTATAAATGTATGTAATGTGTTTATTGATGTTATTCAGGTACTAGCATCTTAAAGTCTAGTGTGTGTTTATGGACTAATGTCTTCTATTCTAGTGTATATGAGTATTTATTGAGGTGTTTATGGAGTAACATTTCATTTTCTAGTACATATGAGTGTTTACTGAGAGTATCTATAGACTGATTTCTCCTATTCTGGTATGTAGGAGTGTTTATTGAGAGTGTAAACAGACTAATGTATCCTATTCTAGTGTATAGGAGTGTTTATTGGGGGTGTTTGTAGATTTCATATATCCTGTTATAGTATATAGGAGTGTTTATAAAGGTGTTTGTTAGATTAATATCTCCTATTCTAGTTTATAGGAGTGTGTATTGGGGGTGTTAATGGACTAATATTTTATATTCTAGTGTATAGGAGTGTGTATTGAGGGTGTTTATGGATTAATATGGCCTATTCTAGTGTAAAGGGGTGTGTTTGGGGTGTTTATAGAGTAATATCTCCTGTTCTGGTGTATATGAGTGTTTATTGAGGGTGTTTGTAGACGAATATATCTTATTATAGTGCATAGGAGTGTTTATTGGGGGTGTTAATGAACTAATATCTCCTATTCTAGTGTATAGGAGTATTTATTGGGGGAGTTTATGGATTATTATCTCCTAGTCTAGTGTATATGAGTGTTTACTGGTGGTGTTTATAGAATAATATCTCCTGTTCTAGTGTATAGGAGTGTTTGTAGACAAATATCTACTGTTCTGGTGTTTTGGAGTGTTTATTGAAGGTGTTTATAGAATAATATCTCCTGTTCAAGTGTATAGGAGTGTTTGCAGACAAATATATTCTGTTCTGGTGTTTTGGAGTGTTTATTGAGGGTGTTCATAGGACAATATCTCCTGTTCTAGTGTATAGGAGTGTTTGTAGACAAATATCTACTGTTCTGGTGTGTTGTAGTGTTTATTGAGGGTGTTTAAAGGATAATATCTCCTGTTCTAGTGTGTAGGAGTGTTTTGTAGAATAATATCTCCTGTTCTGGTGTTTTGGAGTGTTTATTGAGGGTGTTTATAAAATAATATCTCCTATAAGTTTATAGATTTAAATCTTAGATTGAAATCTCCTGTTCTGGTATGCTGGGGTGTTTATTCAGGGTGTTTATACACCAAAGTCTAACATATAGCTGTGTTTGGAACGGGGTGTCCCACAAGCACAGTTAAATGAGCAGTGCTGCTACCGACCCATGGGCACATCAGACTGCTATTTCACTGCAAATTTGAAGAGACTATCTTGACCGTGTTTATGAATATCACTGCCATAGGGAGCGAGTGATGTAACTAACCCGATGACTAAACGTGAAATATCCGAAATAGACACACATAATGATCTGCAAACAGTCTGGATGGGACTTCGACATGGGGCCTTGAGTCACTTAGAGCGTGTGATTATTGTAAACACGTACAAACGTCGAATGATTCATGCGTTTGAGTCGTGTTTACCTAAAGCGAAGTGACCTTTGCATGGTGATAGAAGAGAGAGAGAGAGCGGAGAAAAAAAAGAGAAAAAATCATCTTGAATGGCGACAGATGGCGCATGAAAGGACGAGAGAGAGAAAGAGAGAGAGAGAGAGAGAGAGAGAGAGGGAAGAAACTGAGCACGATTTGCCTTTGAAAAAAAAAAAGCCCAGAGTATCTAACTTCATCTAAGTGCGATGCGATGTTTCAGCGGTTACTAGGCAACCCTCATTACAGCGTTAAGCATAATTCTGATCGGTGTTGGAGGAGCTGGAGGCTGCCAAACTGATTCTCAGCTCAGGAATTCAAACAGCGCTCACAAAGCCAGCTGAAATGGGCTCAAAATACCTCGCCTTTCAAAATACCGCACTTTCCAGTCGGCGGAGACGCTCGAGAAACCTCATTACTGGGATTCATTATGAGCTCTATATGGATGCCATCTGCTTAGCTTAGATCTTCATATCTTAAAAACACAGTCTGATATTCATCCCTACCTTGCTGGCAGAGAAAATATTTTTTCCTTAAAATATCAGTGTTTATTGAGGGTGTTTATGGACTAATATCTCCTTTTCTAGTGTACAGGTCTGTTTAGGAACATTTTTATGGACTTATATCACCTGTTTTGGGGTACAGAAGTTTTTATTTAGGGTGTTTATTGACTAACAGATCCTAATGTAGTGTTCAGGAGTGTTTTTTAGGGTGTTTATTGACTAATACATCCTAATGTAGTGTAAAGGAACATTTATTGAGGGTGTTTATGGGTGAATATCTCCTATTCTAGTGTACATAAGGGTGTATTGCAGTGTTTATTGACTAATATCGCCTTATGTTGTGTATAGGAGTGTTTATTCAGGGTGTCTTTAGACTAATATCTCCTATTCTAGTGTATAAAAGTGCTTATTAAGGGTGTTTATGGACTAATATCACATTTTCTAGTGTATAGGGACATTTATTGAGGGTGTATATGGACGAATATATCCTATTCTAGTGTACAGAAGTGCTTATTGAGGGTGTTTATTGATTTATGTATCCTAGTCTTGCATATAGGAGTGTTAATTGAGGTGTTTATGAACTAGTATCTCATATTATGTGTAAATGAATGTTTATTGAGGGTATTCATAGACTAATATCTCCTATTTTAGTTTAGATGAGTGTTTATTTAGGTTTTTATGGACTAATATCTCCAATTATTGTATATACAAGTGATTACTGAGGTGTGTATGGTCTTATATCTCTATTCTAGTTTATAGGAGTGTTTATTGAGGTATTTTATGATAATATTCTAATATTCCAGTGCATTTGAGGGTTTTTGAGGTCTTTATGGACTAAAATTTTCCTTTTTACTGTAAAGGAGTGATTATGAATGTTGTTTATCTATTTCTTGCGGATAAGTATGAGTGAGTTTTTGTAATTATTAAAGCATCAGTAGTTTCAGAGTTTCTTATGAAAGGCTTTGTATGTTTGAAGGTGGACAGAAAATTGAAAATGCAGCAGCTTTTGTATGAAAGAGGATTTCACTCATTTCTGTGAGAGGTAGCTGTTTTTATTGATATTAAAGTAATTGTGTTTTGATAACGGCGGCTTCAGGAGGAGAGTGTGTGGAGGAGAGAGGTGACACACAGCTTTGATAAAAGGCAGAATGTGTGTATTTGTGAAAATTCTTATTGAATTTGCTGTAAATGGAGCTTTTTATCCATGTATAGTTGGATGGTGGAGAGGGAAGCAGCTGGGTAATGGACGATTTTCTTTCCACTGAGAGCCCAGAGACACTGCACATGACTGCCATCTCCTGAACACTCTGCTCAGCTCCACCACATACACAGAGCTCCAACCACAGACCAACACCACCTCCCAGTCGACCAAACACTGACCGATAGCACATAAACACACACTACTGCTCCTATACACATTACTGCTCCTATACACACACACTACTGCTCCTATACACATTACTGCTCCTATACACACACACTACTGCTCCTATACACATTACTGCTCCTATACACACACACTACTGCTCCTATACACACACACTACTGCTCCTATACACATTACTGCTCCTATACACACACACTACTGCTTCTATACACATTACTGCTCCTATACACACACACTACTGCTCCTATACACACACACTACTGCTCCTATACACATTACTGCTCCTATACACATTACTGCTCCTATACACACACACTACTGCTTCTATACACATTACTGCTCCTATACACACACACTACTGCTCCTATACACACACATTACTGCCCCTATACACACACTACTGCTCCTATACACATTACTGCTCCTATACACATTACTGCTCCTATACACACACACTACTGCTTCTATACACATTACTGCTCCTATACACACACACTACTGCTCCTATACACATTACTGCTCCTATGCACATTACTGCTCCTATACACACACATTACTGCTCCTATACACACACATTACTGCCCCTATACACACACTACTGGTCCTATACACATTACTGCTCCTATACACATTACTGCTCCTATACACACACACTACTGCTTCTATACACATTACTGCTCCTATACACACACACTACTGCTCCTATACACATTACTGCTCCTATACACACACACTACTGCTCCTATACACACACACTACTGCTCCTATACACATTACTGCTCCTATACACACACACTACTGCTTCTATACACATTACTGCTCCTATACACACACACTACTGCTCCTATACACATTACTGCTCCTATACACACACTACTGCTCCTATACACACACACTACTGCTCCTATACACATTACTGCTCCTATACACACACACTACTGCTTCTATGCACATTACTGCTCCTATACACACACATTACTGCTCCTATACACACACATTACTGCCCCTATACACACACTACTGCTCCTATACACATTACTGCTCCTATACACACACACTACTGCTTCTATACACATTACTGCTCCTATACACACACACTACTGCTCCTATACACACACACTACTGCTCCTATACACATTACTGCTCCTATACACATTACTGCTCCTATACACACACACACTACTGCTTCTATACACATTACTGCTCCTATACACACACACTACTGCTCCTATACACACACACTACTGCTCCTATACACATTACTGCTCCTATACACACACACTACTGCTTCTATACACATTACTGCTCCTATACACACACATTACTGCTCCTATACACATTACTGCTCCTATACACATTACTGCTCCTATACACACACACTACTGCTTCTATACACATTACTGCTCCTATACACACACATTACTGCTCCTATACACATTACTGCTCCTATACACACACTACTGCTCCTATACACACACACTACTGCTTCTATACACATTACTGCTCCTATACACACACACTACTGCTTCTATACACATTACTGCTCCTATACACACACACTACTGCTTCTATACACATTACTGCTCCTATACACACACACTACTGCTCCTATACACACACACTACTGCTCCTATACACATTACTGCTCCTATACACACACACTACTGCTCCTATACACACACACTACTGCTCCTATACACATTACTGCTCCTATACACACACACTACTGCTTCTATACACATTACTGCTCCTATACACACACATTACTGCCCCTATACACACACATTACTGCTCCTACACTCTAAAAAACAGAGGTACGATATGAGTACTTTTTTGTACTCGAAGGTACATTCTTTATAATTGTACCCTCAAAGGTACAATATTGGTCTTTACAGGGTCAGATTTGTTCCCTCTGAAGTACAAAGTCATTTCTAACAGCAATAAGTACAGATTTGTACCATTTAACCAGACAAAAGGTACATTCAGTATTCTGCATCACTGTACTAATGAACAGTATATATTTAAATTGCACATTTTTTTATTTGAAAGCCAGACAATTTTGTATCATCAAGTTTTTGAGCCATTTTTAGTTGATGACAATGTTTATAATCTTTATAATCTATACTGGCACAAAAACCAAGGGTACAAAAAAGGACTTTCACTGAAAGGTACTTTTTTGTGCCTCAATATAAGGTACAGCCCCAGCGACAAGCTTTGTACTCTTTTAAGTACAAATCTGTACTTATATTTCTTAGAGTGTATACACACACACATTACTGCCCCTATACACACACTACTGCTCCTATACACATTACTGCTCCTATACACACACACTACTGCTTCTATACACATTACTGCTCCTATACACACACACTACTGCTCCTATACACACACACTACTGCTCCTATACACATTGCTGCCCCTATACACACACACTACTGCTCCTATACACATTACTGCTCCTATACACATTACTGCTCCTATACACACACACTACTGCTCCTATACACATTACTGCTCCTATACACATTACTGCTCCTATACACACACATTACTGCCCCTATACACACACTACTGCTCCTATACACATTACTGCTCCTATACACACACACTACTGCTTCTATACACATTACTGCTCCTATACACACACACTACTGCTCCTATACACACACACTACTGCTCCTATACACATTGCTGCCCCTATACACACACACTACTGCTCCTATACACATTACTGCTCCTATACACATTACTGCTCCTATACACACACACTACTGCTTCTATACACATTACTGCTCCTATACACACACATTACTGCCCCTATACACACACATTACTGCTCCTATACACACACACATTACTGCCCCTATACACACACTACTGCTCCTATACACATTACTGCTCCTATACACACACACTACTGCTTCTATACACATTACTGCTCCTATACACACACACTACTGCTCCTATACACACACACTACTGCTCCTATACACATTGCTGCCCCTATACACACACACTACTGCTCCTATACACATTACTGCTCCTATACACATTACTGCTCCTATACACACACACTACTGCTCCTATACACATTACTGCTCCTATACACATTACTGCTCCTATACACACACATTACTGCCCCTATACACACACATTACTGCTCCTATACACACACATTACTGCCCCTATACACACACATTACTGCTCCTATACACACACATTACTGCTCCTATACACATTACTGCTCCTATACACACACACACTACTGCTACTATACACATTACTGCTCCTATACACATTACTGCTCCTATACACATTACTGCTCCTATACACACACACACTACTGCTCCTATACACATTACTGCTCCTATACACATTACTGCTCCTATACACATTACTGCTCCTATACACACACACACTACTGCTACTATACACATTACTGCTCCTATACACACACACTACTGCTCCTATACACACACACTACTGCTCCTATACACATTACTGCTCCTATACACACACACTACTGCTCCTATACACATTACTGCTCCTATACACACACTACTGCTCCTATACACATTACTGCTCCTATACACACACACTACTGCTCCTATACACACACACTACTGCTCCTATACACATTACTGCTCCTATACACACACACTACTGCTCCTATACACATTACTGCTCCTATACACACACTACTGCTCCTATACACACACACTACTGCTCCTATACACACACATTACTGCTCCTATACACACACACTACTGCTCCTATACACACACATTACTGCTCCTATACACACACACTACTGCTCCTATACACACACATTACTGCTCCTATACACACACACTACTGCTCCTATACACACACACTACTGCTCCTATACACACACTACTGCTCCTATACACACACACTACTGCTCCTATACACACACACTACTGCTCCTATACACACACATTACTGCTCCTATACACACACACTACTGCTCCTATACACACACACTACTGCTCCTATACACATTACTGCTCCTATACACACACTACTGCTCCTATACACACACACTACTGCTCCTATACACATTACTGCTCCTATACACACACACTACTGCTCCTATACACACACATTACTGCTCCTATACACACACACTACTGCTCCTATACACATTACTGCTCCTATACACATTACTGCTCCTATACACACACACTACTGCTCCTATACACATTACTGCTCCTATACACACACACTACTGCTTCTATACACATTACTGCTCCTATACACACACACTACTGCTCCTATACACACACACTACTGCTCCTATACACACACACTACTGCTCCTATACACATTACTGCTCCTATACACACACACTACTGCTCCTATACACATTACTGCTCCTATACACACACACTACTGCTCCTAAACTACATTCATACAATAATGTCACACTTAAAAGACCTAACCATAGACTGTCCATAGCTGGACAGAACACCGTCTCTCAAAAGTGAAGCCACCACAGGTCGAGCGCCCCCTGCTGTTCAGTTACAGAAAGTTGTTTAACCCCACCGCTCTCCATAGGTTTTGTGGCAAAACAGACAACTTTCAATCACGTTTTTTTTTTTTTTCCCAGTATACTGTAATTCTATCTTCATTATTTAAATGCAACAGCTAGTGTAACCTCTGCTTATATTGTTAAATTTTATATCCCCACAGAATTCATTTTTTAAAACGTTATTCAGCTCTATTCAAAAAAGGTGTGGTTATTGTAAAAGGGCTGGTTATGGGCGGGATCAATAACAGACTGTCAGCTCCGCTCTGCTCCACTCTGCAGCCTGTGACCTCGAGGCAGCCCTCAGGGGCGGGGTTATTTAAATGAGTAGTCTGTCTCTCCACAGTCTTTCTCCCTCCTCTGGTCTCTACTGCGTAGATTCGGGTATCAGGATCGCCAACATGGAGGAAGATTTTGGCTCCATTTTCATTGAATGGATGGGAACAACGACACGGCGTGCATCTTTTTTACAGTCTCTGGACCTAAGTAACATTTAAAACCTCATACCCCACCTCCATCATATTAAACCCCCTCCACCCCTATAAGAAGATACGTTTACTTCAACTATTGGCGGCGTCTGGCGAAAATACTAGTTCCCAAATGAGGTTGTCATTCAGATTTTTTCACCTGTTATTAAACATACATACTCTCTCAGAGAAACAGCACTGTATGTGTGTGTGTGTGTGTGTGTGTGATATTTGTGTCAGACAGTGTTTTTAATGAGCTCCCCTGAAATTTCGCTTGCATAGCAGATTATATTTTCTCATCAGATTTCCTGTTGTTTATAAATTTGCAGTTTCCGTCTCTCATAAACAACAACACACATACACACACACACACACACACACACACACACGCACACACACAGACACAGACACAGACACACACACACTTTCTTTCCGGCTTACCAAATTAAAATAAAACAACCCGCCAAAATAAAACAGTATACCAACAGTATGAAGGTTTACTTCTCCCAGACTGAAGGGGGCACTGTAACAGACATTGTGTATATGAGACACACTGGCTGGTTCTGGGTCAGACAGGCTATTTCTCAGTATGAAGTACACAAGTTTGGACTCCTATACTTTGCCAGTACGGACTTCGGTAAGCTCGGCTCACAAGTGCATGCTCCCGAGGATGAGAGTGCACAGGACTTTTATTTTGAAATTGGAACAGCTGCATACTTGACGACCTCACATTCTCAGGGGAGCAGAAACTACATATCTGAAGTCTAACCCACAATGCTTTCCTAAAAAAACTTCTAACTTTATTTTATCACACAGAAGTTCTGTTTTGAAAACGTATAACTACTTTCTCCTCCAACGATACTGCTGTGAGGTGCATTCTGGGATATCGGACTGTAAGACGTCCACACAAATCAACTTACATGCATCCTCGATAAAGTCGGGGAGGAGCAACAACACATCCGGTGTAACCTTCTGTGAACCTCTGCGACTGATAAAGTTTCTCGAAACCACAACAATACAAGTACAGACAAAAACGGCTAGCGCTAGCAGTTAGCCACTAATGCTGCAGCACCCAGGTAATCTAAGGAAAGCTACGCTTGCTGTACATAAACAGAAGCCATTTACTCAACTAAATAAACAGTTTTCAGGAGAAAAATATGTGTAGATTAACATCCAGTGCTTGTTTGACTTTAGGAATCACAGTTTTGTTTACTTAGCTTAGCTTAGATTTACAGGTCTAGCCACCTGCTGAATCAGAAGGAAAACCCCTAGGTGACACCCCTATTCTTTACTAGTGTTGCATAATGAGCGTTATAATCCTGTGTGCCTTATGTATAAAATAGACCAGAAAATAGACTTTTATTGATAGTGTTCCTTATAATCCGGTGCGAATTATAGTGCAACAAATAAATAAAAGGTATGTTCAGTGTCCTCAGCTTGGCATCTGTGGAGGGGTGGGCGGGTTAGACGACTCCTTCTGCTTTTTTAAAATTGGACTGTTGTAGACATTTCACACAATCGCTTTCATTCCCTATTGATTACTCCTTTAACCCTAAACTGTCCACAAAAACATATACATTTATACTGTACACACTTACTGACCACTTTATTACAAACACCTGCTGCCTTGTGCTTTCATTCACTGGCCACTTTATTAGAAACACCTACCTTGTGCTCCAACTCTCAATGTTTGCTGTATCTTTTTATACAGTAACAAATGTGTGATGTTTTACAGAATTTCCACTGTATAATAAACACTATTCTTACTGCAGAGCCTGTATACATACAGTATACTGTATTACTGCAGATCTGAAAAACATCATAGTCGAAACTGAGTGAGGTAGTAGGAAACACATTATAACCTGATGTATACCAATACATTACTTAGCAACCACCTAGCAACCACAAAGCCACACCATAGCAACACCTTAGCAAACACCTAGCAACACCTTAGCAACTACCTAGGAACTGCTTAGTGACATCATAGCAAACACCACAGACACCATAGCAACACCCCAGCAACCACCTAGCAACACCTTAGCAACCTATTTGCAACTGCTTAGCAACATTATAGCAACCACCACAGACACCATAGCAAAACCTTAGCAACCACTTAGCAACACCTTAGCAACATCTTAGCAACTGCTTAGCAACATTATAGCAACCACCACAGACAACATAGCAACACCTTAGTAACCACCTAGCAACTGCTTAGCAACATCATAGCAACCACCTCAGACACCATAGCAACACTATAGCAAGCACCTAGCAACCACTTAGCAACACCTTAGCAACCACCTATCAACACCTTAGCAACCTCTTAGCAACTGCTTAGCAACATTACAGTAACCACCACAGATACTATAGCAAGCACCTAGCAACCGCTTAGCAACACTTTAGCAACCACCTAGCAACTGCTTAGCAAAACTGTAGGATACGATTGCAATGCCTTAGCAAACACCTAGCAACTCCTTAGTAATCACCTAGTAACTGCTTAGCAACTCCATAGCAACCACCATGGATACCATAGCAACGCCTTAGCAAACACCTAGCAACAACATAGCAACCACCTAGCAGCTGTTTAGCAACACCATAGTAACCACCACAGATACCATAGCAACACCCTAGCAGCCACCACAGACACCATAGCAACACTATAGCAAGCACCTAGCAACCACTTAGCAACACCTTAGCAACCACCACAGACAACTTAGCAAGTATCTAGCTAACTTCATAGCAATGACCATAGCAAACGGTGGGAGCCATTTTTGCTGCGCAACCGTCATTTTATAGTTTTCAATATAGTTCTGAGACTTTAGTCTTGGTAAATTTGGTATATATATCTATACTTGGTATATTTTGTCTATACATTTGTCTTTGACTTTAATTGTAGCAAGTTTAAAACAAAACAAATTGAGAATAACTCTTACTATCTTGTCCTCTGTTTTATGCAGTATAATCACGGTGACACAGGTCACAGAATGAGTCGACAGTAGTAAATCAGAGCTGTGATAATCAGACTACATTAATACAGGCATAAACTAAAGGAAGCTGAATAAAGGATAGAGTGTAATCAGACATAAATCAGACTGTGTGCATTTCCTCTGAATAATAAATGAGGCGTGATCTCACAGAGAACAGTGAACCCGGAGCGAGGCGAGTAGATGAATCTCCTGGACGAGGCTGAAGCCTACGTGCCGCTCAGGTGCCTTTGTCCAAAGTCAAACACAAATAAAGTCATTACAGAATAATCACAGCGCCGTCTGAAGAGGCATTACTGCAGATGAAATTTACTTCAAATTAGATTTGATTTCCTCCTGAGTGCAGCGGAGAGGACATAATCCTGAGAGACTCTGTTTAATGTGAAACGTACATGTAGCGTACATGCTATATTTGTATGTTGGTTCTCTATAGCTTTGGACCATATTTTTATATAGTTAGAGAAGTAGAATATTTTGTCCTTAGTTGTAGGATAATTTAACTTAATCTATAACTATAACTGATTATACTCATAGTGATGTAACTGTCAGTTGTATTTATCTATCTTTCGTGTGTTTTTGTGTATATCTGTAGTTAAATGGTGTGTTGTTTGTAGTTGTAGGATTGTTTGATCTGTTGTTGAGGATGTTTTATCTGTAGTTAAATGGTGTGTTGTTTGTAGTTATAGGATTGTTTGATCTGTTATTGAGGATGTTTGATCTGTTGTTGAGGATGTTTTATCTGTAGTTGTGGGATTGTTTGATCTGTTATTGAGGATGTTTGATCTGTTATTTAGGATGTTTTATCTGTAGTTAAATGGTGTGTTGTTTGTAGTTGTAGGATGTTTGATTTGTTATTGAGGATGTTTTATCTGTAGTTAAATGGTGTGTTGTTTGTAGTTGTGGGATTGTTTGATCTGTCATTGAGGATGTTTGATCTGTTATTGAGGATGTTTTATCTGTAGTTAAAAGGTGTTTTGTCTGTAGTTGTAGGATTGTTTGATGTGTTATTGAGGATGTTTTATCTGTAGTTAAACGTTGTGTTGTCTGTAGTTGTAGGCTGGTTTAGGCTGGTTATTAAGGGATGGTGTACCTGGTGTAAGAGGTAATTGTGTTAGATCTGCTGATGATGGTGGAAAGCGAGGTGCTCTGTGATTAACGATCCACTCCTCCTCCTGCTGACGTCACTCATCACTAATCAACCTGATCTGTCTCTCTGATCCTCTACCTCACCATCATTACCGAACAGAGAGAAAGAGAGTCTTTCAGAAGCAGACAGCGTCAGTGACAGAACATTTATTCATATTATGAAAGAAGGAAAATATATAATATTGAATGAACACAAGGCCATTTCAGGGCACTATTTCACTGAAGCAGTAACAGATTATCCAAACACTGAATTAGTGTTAAAAATAATTTTTAAAAAGATTCTAATGCAATAAAAAAGACCTAACTATTGAATTAACATTAATCAAAGAAATACTGAATGATTAAATTATATTATAAGATAGATAACAGATATACATTCCTACAGATAATTCCTATAGACTAATAGATAATTAATTACATTATTCATTATTTGTAGTGGATACAAACTTATTAATGGTGGATACAATATATTTCACAGTAGATCAGGAATAACTGATAGAAGGGTATATAATTAATAATCAATGCTCAATCATTTATAGTGGACACTGAACAACCCAGCAAATTTGGAAGTGCTCAGAGTAGATACAAAATAATGATAATAATATTATATTGTATATACAGGGGTTTGACAGTGAAACTGAAACACCCGTCATTTTAGTGTGGGAGGTTTCATGGCTAAATTGGAGCAGCCTGGTGGCCAATCTTCATTAATTGCACATTGCAGCAGTAAGAGCAGAGTGTGAAGGTTCAATTAGCAGGGTAAGAGCACAGTTTTGCTCTAAATATTGTAATGCACACAACATTGTGGGTGACAAACCAGAGTTCAAAAGAGGACAAATAGTTGGTGCATGTCTTGCTGGTGCATCTGTGACCAAGACAGCAAGTCTTTGTGATGCATCAAGAGCCACAGTATCCAGGGTAATTTCAGAATACCACCAAGAAGGACCAACCACATCCAACAGGATTAACTGTGGACGCTGTAAGAGGAAGCTGTCTGAAAGGGATGTTCGGGTGCTAACCCCAATTTGTATCCAAAAAACATAAAACCACGGCTGCCCAAATCACGGCAGAATCCAATGTGCACCTCAACTCTCCTGTTTCCACCAGAACTGTCCGTCGGGACAGTAATTTTTTGTGGTCTAAAACCAGGTGTTTCATTGTCCAACCCCTGTAACTGACAGTAGATCTATACCAAATACAGTAATTCATATTCATATGTATACTCATTGATTCATAGAAGATATTGTGATAGTAAGTTAAGTTGTAGTAAATACCAAATAATCTATAAGAGATATGGAATAAACCATAATAAACTGGTAGTATTTACCCCCACCTGAACACTATTGATCATATTAACATCATTTTTTAATTTTATGCATTAAAAGAAAAAAATACAACTTTAAATGACCTAATGTAAAAAAAGTAATTACCTCTGAACTACCACCTTTACAACTGGGATCAGTTAAACTAATCACACTCTGGCTTGTTTATTGTCAGCTATATTGAATGAGAAAATCCCTTACGAAGAGCTAAAGGCATTATGCAAATGTACACTGACACGCCAAAAGTTACAGGATAGGTATTAGTGTCTTGTCCCATTTTTTCCATGTCCCGTGCTAAAGCTGCTCTGAACTGTGGGAAATGTAGGCGGAGTCTCCTGCATTAAACCATGAATCTGGATTTCTGTCAGAGTGGCTAGTTTTTGTTCACACTGACAGCTCTAACCAGACCTCACTCACAAGATAGCACATCAGAACTTTTACAGATCTGGGTCCTGTCAGGTACAACTTTGTGCTGAATTTATTGTTCTGTATTGTTTTTTTTGCTGCCTATGACTTTTGACGTGAAATATATATACACACATTATGACCAAGTATTAAATATTAAGTAAAATATATTACTTTGTATTGCTGTAGCACTTTAATGGATGGGATCTCAGTGTGTGTGTGTGTGTGTGTCTGTGTGTCTGTGTGTGCGTGTGTGTGTGTGTGTGTGTGTGTGTGTGTGTGTGTGTGTGTGTGTGTCTGTGTGTCTGTGTGTCTGGGTGTGCGTGTGTGTGTGTGTGTGTGTGTGTGTGTGTGACTCAGCTGCAACTTCATTACCTGGTAATATTAAAGCCAATCAAACTGATAAAGGTGGGGAATGATAGACCCCCCTGGCTGGAGTGCCGTCTTTCATTCTGTCTTATTACTTTTGACATTTTAATCAAGCATCTATTCAGTGAAATTACGCTTTATGGGTTTGGAGTCCACCGTGACTCTCCCCTCCAGCAGCGTTCGACTGAACATCGCATCCCATAATCACAGTGTAATCACATCTGCAGGCTTTACCACACTGGCTACGCTTTTACTGGAAAAGCAGATAGCTTTAACAACGGCTCAAGCATGATCTAACACTGATTACTGTTTCAAATATCCTACAGTTATATATATATATATATATATATATATATATATATATATATATATATATATATAATGCAAATAAAACAAGTTCATATTCAGAGTTCAGAAATCAATATTTGGTGCAATATCCCTGGTTTTTAATTACAGTTTTCATGCATCTTGGCATGTTCTCCTCCACCAGTCTTACACACTGCTTTTGGATGCCTTTATGCCTTTACTCCTGGTGCAAAAATTCAAGCAGTTCAGCTTGGTTGGATGGTTTGTTATCATCCATCTTAATCTAGATTATATTAGAGGTTTTCAATTTGGTAAAACCAAATAAATAGTTTATTTCCAATTTCATATATATATAGTCTGAAAGTAATAGGGACACTTTCCTACAACTATAAAAAAATGCAACTATACACAAAACTATTCTACAGTCACAGTCAAAAACATCTTACAGCTTCAGTCAAACATATTAAAGTTTTAGAGTCAACATCTTATAAATGAGGTCAACAAATGTCCTATGATTACTGAGAAATTTTCCTACAACTATACACAAAAATGTCTTACAGCTGTACCCAAAACTATCAAACTTACAATCAAAAACATTCTACTAACCATAATATTCTACAGTTGAAAATAATATAACTAAAGACAATACATTGTTGTGTAGCAAACATTGGACGTAGGATCACAGGGTGGGAGGTGTTTCCAATAAAGTGGAGATGTTTTACTGACTGGTTCCTCTGGGAATCTCGAAAAATCATTTCCTAATTAACCTATAACACAGTCCCCACCCACACACCCACCATCCTCACCCCCACCAGTTTCTGTCACACCTTCAGCAACTTTAAAAGTATTGTGACGGCTTGTCATTCACTATTTCTTCTGTAATAGGTAAGGATATTAAAAAGTGTTTATCCTGCGTTTGATGAGTTTTGTTGAGAGAAGACTTTCTACAAGAGCATTGCTGATGATTTTAATGCATTTAGCAATAAAAGCAATTGGTCAGGATACTAACACTGCTGTAGTGATGTAGGAGGCAGTGTTGTTGGACAAGGCCCACTGATCCGGTTCCAGTGGTTCCAGATACCATAGAACACCCTCAGAGGTCTTTAGAAGTCCAGGTCTCAGTTGTTTGTTGGGATGAGGTGGTTTTAATGTTGTGGCAGGTTGATGTATATGGTAAATATTGTGATTTGGGAGGATCTGCTCTCTGATGTGTCAGATCTGAAAGGAAAGGCTGCTAATAAAGGAGCCGGTGGCGCCGCTCGGAGTTCGGTCATTGGGTTCTGTTGTCTGATGAGATAAAGATCCAGAACGTGTTGTATTGTTCCGCCTCGGTGGAAACATTTGTTATTGTCACTCTTGGCTACGCCCGCTCCGAGCGACTTTCCTCCAGAGGACGGTGGGACACACTGACTCACAGACCAGGAGATATAAGTGTGTGTGTGTGAGACTGTGTTCCGAGACAGGAAGCAGAACCCTCTATGGACTTCACACACTACTGTTCATCATACAGTTACAGTGAGAGTTTCTTTAAAGTAAAAAGACCTTTAAGTCAGTAAAATACAACATGTTATTTAGGAGGTTTATAAAGTTCTAGACCAACAGTAAATGGAGTTTTTAATGTTTTGGGCCACAGTAAAGTTGTAGGTCACATTTTGAGGGGTGTAAAGTTCTTAGAAATTCTGAACAGGGTTAAAATATAACGTTTTGGGCGTTTTGGGATTGTAAAGTTTTGGACTAAAGTTAACATAAACTGAGAAGTTTTGTGAAATAGTAAAAATTGGTTGTTAAGGTTTTTGCAAGGGAAGAAAAGGTTTGCAAAGTATTTTGTCATAGTAATCCAGGGTTTTAAAGTTATCTGCCAAAAAATAAGGGAGGTTTATAAAATTCTAGGCCATTTGTAAAGTTTGGGCAACAGTAAAACAAGACGTGTTAAAATACTAATTTATCTAAGCTGATGGGTGTGATGGTCAGGTGGTGAGGTGTGTTAAGGTAAATTTCTGGTGTGTTGATATCTTGGCAACAGAAAACACAGGTGTACTGACTAAATAAAGCCTAGACAACAGTCAACAGTCAGATTCAACCAGGTTTGTACAGTTTTGTGCTGCAGTAAATGTGACTTGTAAAATTTTGGCATATTGGGTTGCTAAGTTTTGGGCCAAAGTAAAAAGGGTTTCTACATTTCAGAACAATATTATGGGGAGTTTATGAAGTTCAAAAATATGATAAAGTGATCATTTATAGCAGCTATGTAAAATTCTGAGCCATAGTAAATTTGGGTTATAAAGTTTTGGGCCATGGGTAATGGGGGATGTAAACTTCTGGGCCCCAGTAAATGTGGTTGTAAAGTTTTGGGCTATAGTAAATGAGAGTTGTACAGGTTTGGGTTATAGTAAATATATAAAAAAAAGTTTAAGGCCATAGTCAGTGGGGCTTATAAAGTTTTAGGCCATATTAAATGGAGTTGTAAAGTTGTGGGCCATAGAAAATGAGGTTTGTAAAGTTTTAGACCATAGTAAATGTGGTTGTAAAGTTTTGGGGCATAGTAAATGGGGTTATACTCTTTTGGGCCATAGTAAATGGGGCTTTAAGGTTCTGGGCCATAGTAAATGGGGTTGTAAAGTTTCCACAATAGGGGGTATTGTGAAATTCTTGGCCACTGTAGGGAGCGTGTTTAAGTTGTAAACATTTCGGGCTACAATAAGGGGCTTGTGTGGTAAACAAAGTCTGTTATAAATGTGTATTTCTCAGAACCCTTCAACCCTTACAGCTCTGTTATTTATACTTTATAACCTCACTAAAGTGTGCACTTCAGGGATGGCCTCAGGCGTCAGGCCTTGAACTGGGTCAGAGGCAGTCTGTAGGAGTATATATTTGTATTATTAGTGAACAGATCTGTGATGAAGTGTATGATATGACCTACAGCACAAAGCAGACAGTGTATCCCGGCTGTGATTCATAACTGCATTAATATTTGAGTTAAAATCCGCTCAGAGGTGGAATGACTCATCTGAGTTTAGCGTTAACCCCAGCTGTTTATCAGCGTTACATAACCCACCATGTTGTGTCTATTCAAGCTGCTATTGGCTGCATCTTGTGCATATGAATGAGCATAGACCGAAATGCTTTAATCTGTTTGTTTTCCAGATGAGAGGAATACAAAAACAAACCTGCAATTTCAACCTGTTCAAAACAAAGTAAGGTGGGTTTGTAAAGTTTTGGACCACAGTAAGGTGGGTTTGTAATGTTTTGAGTGGCAGTAACTTGGTTTTGTAATGGTTTGGGCCACAGTAAGGTAGGTTAGTAAAGTTTTGGGTCACAGTAGGGTGGGTTTATAAAGTTTGGGGCCACAGTCAGGTGGGTTTATAAATTTTTAGGTCACAGAAAGGTGTGATTGTAAAAAAAAATAGGCCACAGTAATGTGGGTTTGTAAAGCTTTGGGTCACATTAAGGTGGGTTTAAGATGGATTTGTAATGTTTTGGGCCAAATTAAGGTAGCCTTATAAAGATTTAGGTCACAGTAAGGTGGGTTTGTAAAAAAAATAGGACCACAGTAACAGTGCATTTACACTGCTTCCATTAATCCCGTTAATTTTCATGTGTCCGATGCGTCGAGAACGGGGAATGCAGTGCGATGAAAAGTTGAGCCGAGCTGAACTTTATGCAAATGAATTCGTCCAACGCGATGCGTCTATCCAATCAGAGAGCAGGTGTTCGCCTGATACGTGTCTGCAGTGCAGTGTCTGAAAACATTTAGTTCCACTTTCAAACATCCAGAGAAGCCTGGAAGAGAAGTTTCAGACTTTCCTGCCTCATATATTACAGATTTTTTCAACTGTTTACACACTAAATCTTTGCTTGTCACACAATTTTCTAAACATGCCCTTCAAACACCATAGCCCCGCACCAAATCTGCAAAACCATACACAGGAAATTTGGCAGTGTTTAATCAACACTGTTAGTGTTAAATTAACACTGAGAGTGTAAAGGGTAACACTAATAAGTGTTGATTTAACACTAATAAGTGTTGATTTAACACTAACAGTGTTGATTTAACACTGCCAAATTTCCTGTGTACACTAATTATCAGTGTCTGACTCAGTTTTCAATTTCCAAACACACATTTTGCAAAACTTTACACACAAGTTTCTACCTAACACACAAAGATCAAACAGGAAGTTACTTGATTTCATCTTTTAAACACAACCTATCAAAATGCCACACTAAATCACCAGTGCTTCACTCACACCCCTCACACGTGTAAGCACACATTACTTTATTGAACACCAACAAATCATTGGCTAAGTATAGGCCTATAAATAGGTCTAATGTCAAGATGTCTGTTTTGAACCATGAAGGACAACAAAGAGAGAGCCGGGAGAGTTGGTAGAGGCACACTCAACCCCCCAACCCATACCCTCACCACAGCCAACACCCCCCAGCTTTTTCAGACATGTGTTTGGTGTCTGTCCAACTTCATGTGGTGGTGCGCTGTACAAATGATTTGGAAAAAAAAAATATTTTGGGTTTGAAAACTGTTTATGTGTGTTGTGAGTATTTCACCTTCTCTCTGCACTTCTGTATGGAAATAAACACAGAATCCCATGAATGAAATTAGAGATTTAGGTTTTGATCAACAGTGTGTACACGATGAATCCAAAATATTATGACAAAGGTGTTGGCAATGTGAGGTCAGTGCTTGCTTTTGAGATGTGTTGATGACATTTTGAATGTTGTGTGCCATTTTGCTGGAGATTTGAGGCATTTTGCATTTTGTGTGAGCAATTGTGGATTTTGTGTGTAGAGTTTTGAAAAATAGACACAGAGCTTGGAAAATGTGTGTAAACAGTTGTAAAAAACTGTAAAACCCTGCTGATTTACAGGGACTCTGATCACAGTAATACGGCGAGGAGAAAGGTTGCAGAGATTGTTGGGGTCTCTAGTGGGTTTTTAAGATATTAATATATAATTTAAATGGATAAGTTTGCTTTTTTTAGACTATATTCTGCTTACTAGACAGTGTAATAAAGCTCAATCGAACATTTATATTTATTAATACACATTTATATATTTTTAATTTATATAAAATAATAATAGCTTGTATAAAAGCATTTATATTTATTAGAACGATTTCATTGGACGACGAAGGGAACGCCTTTGTCACGCCCACATACGACCAGTTGGAGTGGGGCAGTGCGGCCATGTGCGTTGACGCGATGGAGCAGTGTAAATGCACCGTAAGGTGGGTACGGAAAAAAGGTTGGGCCACAGTAAGGTGAGTTTGTAATGTTTTGGGCCGCAGTAGGGTGGGTTTGTAAAGTTTTGGACCATATCAAGGTGGTTTGGAAAATGTTTGGGCCGCAGTAAGGTGGGTTTGTAAAGCTTTGGGTCACATTAAGGTGGGTTTGTAAAGTTTTGGGCCAAAGTATATAAAGTTATAAAGTTTATAAAGTTTTAGGTCACAGTAAGGTGGGTTTGTAAAGTTTTGGGTAACAGTAGAGTGGGTTTGTAAAGTTTTGGGTAACAGTAGGGTGGGTTTGTAAAGTTTTTGAGCTGCTATTGGCTGAAACTCTTGCATATTAATGACCATCAACTGAAATGTTTTCATTTGCTGTTTTTTTTTTGTCCACTTTCAGAGAGAATACAAAACACAGCTTGTGAATTCCCATATTTCCACAGCCGGGTTCATTTAGTACGGTTTCTCCGACAGCAGGGGGTTTGGACACTCCGATCTTATTGTGAAATATGTGTGCGAGTGTGTGTGTGTGTGTGAGTGTGAGTGTGTGTGTGAGTATGTGTGTTCACTGTTAGCTTCATTAGCATGTGTGCGGTTTGGGTGGCGTAATTAGCGCTGCGCGGTGGAGCCCTCTTCAGGAGAACGGCGTATTGATTGCTCATTAGAGCTTAATGAAAACGTAATCACCCATAAAGTAAAAACATTCCAAGGTTTTTTATCGCTGCTACCGAGCCGACGGGCGGATCTCCAAGACGGCAGGCAGACGCTTATCAGATCTGAGGGAAAATGAATTGGTTAAGAGCTTCTGAAAAGGTGTGGAGTGCTTAAAGAGATAGTTTGGAGAAGAACCAATCAGATTCATGCACTGGAACACTACACCTGCAGGTTATAGCTCCTATTCTCAAATCAAAACTGTATGTAACCAGAGGCATGCATCACACTTGATACCAGGAAACTTCAAATCAACATTATCGTAGTTATTCTATTGTGAAATACCCATAAAACTAAAGGCAAGAATTTTTTTTCCATTTTTGATTAAAAATACTGTATCATTTCCAATTAAAATAGTCAGATAAGAACTAGATTACCATAAATTTCTGTATTTCAGTATTTCCCCATTCCAACATTTTCAGTCAACATATTAAGACTATTGAATTACACCATATTTTCTGAAGTCTATAGATTGTTAAAATATGAATAAAAAAAAGAATTCATTCTTTAAAGTGGTGAAAGCGAAAGTTAGAAAAAGAACCAATCAGATTCACACACTGTAACTGCACAGCAATTATAAAAGATAACAAACAAATAAGACAAATGAAGGGCATGAGAAAAGAAGAATACAATTCAGCTTTTCCTAAAAACCTTTATAAAACTGAAACTTAATGTCTCAATTCAGGGAATATCTTATTTCACTTTTTCCCCAAAAAAAAAAAAAAAAGTTTCATCGTATTGGTTCAAAATATTAAGAAAACAAGCTATTTGTCCACGATTGTTTGTCAAAATTTGAAATTTAAAAATGCCAATGAACTTTTCAGTCATTTTATTTAGCAAATAAGCAATGTAGTCAACATATAATCTGTAAAAATGAAAACTAAAAATAAACATTTCTCCAATCATTAAAGTCACTATAAAGAGAAAATAGTTAATGTATTCAACATATTGATGCTGAACTGCTGGAATATTAAACACAGATACACAGTAGACTGAGGAGAGATGGTTCTGCTGCTCAGTATTCACTCTTTTTGAATACGCAAGAACTAAACACGTGTGAGTGTTCTCTCTCTGTGATCCCATTGGCTGCTCTTGACTCACAGTGACCGACTGGTCTGGATATTAAACCTGTTAGATATCTGCCGGCTTGGCGAGTGTCTTTCAGCAGTTCACTCTATAAAACTGAGCAAGAGCTGAGCAATGACTGATGATAAGCCTCATAGTAGAGGCTTTTATCAGTGATCTATAGAAACACAGTGTGAAAACCGGGCTAAAATCATGTAGCATGAAGCAGACATTAAACTCTGTAATTTCCTTCAGTTTATACAGTCCTCCACAATACACTGCAGCTATATTTTACTAAAGTATTTCAGGATAAGCTCTGTGTATTCTACACACACCCCACACACACACACACACACACACAAAACCACACGTGGTGCCCCAGTTCATTCCAGCAGGGGTGTGTGTTACATAAGCTGTGCCAGTTGCATCATGTGACGTGAACTAGTCTGTTCTGGATCCAGACAGTGTGTGTATGTGTGTGTGTGTGTGTGGTGTGTGTGTGTCTGTGTGTGCTTAATAGGTCCATGTCTGGTCAAATGCCTTTTGTTGACACACACACACATGTACACACACACATAGTAGTGAGATGAAGCAGAGATATTTCTAACAGGCATGAAAATGAATTTTATGATTAAGATAATGGGTTAATGACGAAGAAGCAGATCATTTAGATAATAAAGATGATAATGAAGATAATGATGAAGCAAAAGATAAGAATGATTCAGATGATTTTGATGATGTTGACCGGGGACAGTCCGTTTTGCATTGTATTGTGGGATAACAGTTTCCATCATACCACACACTCAATAACCAACAGTATACTCAACTTTCATACTTGTATCTATATTACTCACTACACACTCAAACACTATTTGAGATCATGTTGCATATCATTTAAAGGGGACATATTATGCAAAACCCACACACTTTTTGTATGTGTTATTATATTTCCACTTGGGTCTCGACTGCCCCTATAAACACTCGAAACAAATCCACCAATCAGTTTTCTGTGAATCAGTTGAAAGAGTTTAGAGCTATTTAGATGCTCCCTTACTGTGACATCACCATCACCATCCCTCACCCGTCACCCCTTACTTGAGCCCCGTCCACTGGATCAGATGAAGAAATACCATTTTGGTCATTTTGGACAACACACAGCAGGATTATCCAGCAGACATCGTCTGAGGGAGGGATCTGTATCTACTGTCCATACATACTTTCCAATAATAATGTTGTGCTTCTATCACAGTTAAACATGAGATTCCTTGTTTGTGTTCTGACATTTGGCACAAGCTAACTCTAATGTATGATAAACACTCAGCATAAACATGGGGCATGGCCAGAAACAGCTTATTTGCGCAAAAGTGACAGAGCCCTTAAACGGCTCATTCTGAACAGACTGAAACTGAAATAAAGACTGAGAATAAAGCTTGTGAGATCTTTTTACTGTATGTGAGAGTGATTTTGTGCAAAGAACTTCGTGAATATTTTTTATAGCCCATAGATATAGATTCTTACTTGTGTAAAAAGAGGTATAATATGTCCCCTTTAAATGCAGATGCTGGAATTTCCTAGTTCCAAATAGGATTGTTTTTAATCTGGAATGCTTCTACAGGTCGGGAGCTCCTCACGGTAGCTTAGCTGGCATGCTAACCCCTCAATAGCAATGTTAACTGAGACCATTAGCGATGTTGTATAAGGCTTATATCTGGCATTCTAATACAATGGATGTGATGTTGGTAAAGGCAGCCTTATGGGTGTGATGATGTGCTACCACTAGAGTAGTGATGCTCAACCAACATGCTATCACTACAGACTTTGACAGAGATTGCAGTAAGATGTAGTTCTGAGGTCACCAGTCTTTTTTTCGACAAACAAGAGCCAATCCCTGCTCATGAATCTGGGCTCAGAGGCCAATCCCAATGATCTGATTGACTGAACTGCCTCTTTAAACTCTGTGGGCGGATCTGTTCTACACTATGCCTGCAGGTCTGACTCTGGAATGGAAGGTTATAGAGGAGGTTTGGACCAGTATGAGTTTCTTTGTCCTTTAGTGGCCAACCTTTCACTGACCGCTGCATTAGTGTGATGAGTCACCGGACGACAGGCCGAGCATGACTGTATATATATATTCAACCTCCACCTGCTTCCAACAACCTCCATCATCCTTACTCTACAGTCTCCTGCTCTATATATATTATATACACAACAGAAATGTACAAATTTAGACACACCTTCTCATTCAAGTCATCCAGACCATGAAGAAACACATTAAGAAACACAAGGAATAAAGTAGTCATTTAAACGTGTTAAACAAACCAAACTACTCTTATTGGGTGGCTCTTATTTTGGGTTCTGTTAACTTTCTGGTTTCTATCATTTGTATCTCTTGCTCTTCCTTTCCTTAGGTGGTCCTGATGAGTGCCAGTTTCATCATAGAAAAGTTTTTGATGGTCTTTGTTAACTTGAGAATATTTTCAAAGTTTTTAAAATGTTTCAGATTAACTGACCTTCATTTGTTTTTTCTTAAAGTCATTTTTTCTTTACTTGGTTGAGTAGTTCTTGCCATAATATGGATAAGAATATTACTCACTGTATACCAACTCTACCTCTTTAAAACTTTACAACTAATGCTCTCAAACACCTTAAGAGGCAATAAATTCAAGTAATTAACTCTTGACAAGTTTAGCACAGCTGTTAACTGAAAGCTGAACATTCCAGGTGACTCTACCTCATAAAGCTGACTGAGAAAATCCAACCAACATGTGCAAAACTGTCATCTAGGCAAGATGTGCTCTGTTAAAAAAAAATCTAGTTCTGGTTTATTTAACACCTCTTATATTTACTTGGACCACCCAGAGACTGTAAAAAAGATGGACGCTGTGTCGCCGTTCCCATTCATTCAGTTAAAATGAAGCCAAAATCTTCCGCCATGTTGGCGATCCTGATACCCGAGTCTATGCAGTAGAGACCAGAGGAGAGAGAAAGACTGTGGAGAGACAGTCTACTCATTTAAATAAACCCGCCCCTGAGGGCTGCCTCCACAGAGCTCTCACAGTCTATGGTCCCACCCATACAGTCATTGGTCCCACCCCGGCTAGGTGTAACCCAGCGCTTTTACAATAACCACACCTTTTTAAATATAGAGCTGAATAACATTTTAAAAAACGAATTCTGTGGGGATATAAAAATGTAACAATATAAGCAGAGGTTATACTAGCTGTTGCATTTAAATAATGAAAGTAGAATTATAGTATTTTGGAAAAAAACATGATTGACAGTTGTTTGTTTTGCCATTGAAACCTACAGTATGGGGATGGGTGGGGTTACACAGCTTTCTGCAACCAAACAGCAGGTATAAGATTATAAGGTTATAAGATTCTCAATAGAGTTCAGGACTCTGTGGTGAACAATCCATGTGTGAAAATGATGATCTCATGCTCCCTGAATCACTCTTTCACAATTCCAGCACCATGAATTCTGGGATTGTCATCTTGGAATATGGCCGTGTCATCAGGGAAGAAAAAATCCATTGATGGAATAACCTGGTCTATATTAAGTATATTCAGGTAGTCAGCTGACCTGAACAACTGCAGCATCAACCCCAGTTCATTTACTTACTTAAATCCAGCTAACCTCTTTTTTTGGCAGGGTAGTGTATTAATCTACAATGCAGAAATGTTTTTAATATAAAAAAATAAATAAATTTAGAGTTTGTCCAAACCTTTAACTGGTTCTATATATTGTTGTTGGGTTGTGGGGTTTTATAATGTAATTTATATGAGTAAATTCCATATGTATTATAAAGTATAAATAATTACATAAGAGTTAATTACAGTAGATGTTAATTTGTATGGCAGTTAGTGATCAGATTCTCAGTGTAATCGATCTGATGATCAGTAAATTCTCAGAACTGTTGGTGTTGGGTGGGTAAATGGCCAGCTCTCTGCCCGCTGCTCTCTGCCCGTCGTGTCGGGATGAGGCGATGGTCTCTGGCAGCTCGACCCCTTGAGACTGACGCTCGAGAGCGGCGGCTGATTGGCTCGTCCGTGATTAGACGGGACGGATTTTCTCGTGCCCTCTGATGAAAGACAGGGGAAACCTGTCATCACACATCATTACCATCATTACCGCCGTCGCCATCGTCTCCGTCTATCACCAGCCTTAACCTCACGGCATGATTCGCCCATTTGAGCCAAGGTCGTGTTTCCTGACCTTCTGTACGGCCAGTTGATTCAGCTGAGAATCAAACAGAGCGTCGTCCATTAAAGAGACAATTACACTGGAAAAAACACAATTCTTCCTTTAACTTTCACGCCTATAATGATCAATTCATTTTGTTCGTGATCTCTCAAAACCAACACGTTTACAAACAATACATCTGAAGTTATAAGGAGTGTTGCAGCCTGAAGTGTATAGTAAAAAACAGCAATACTTTGATAATCTGTACATCAGAATATAAAAAAATAGTTTTTATATAATTTTTATATTGAAGGAGCATTCAGCATAAAATGAGATTAAACGTGTGAAATAGCTACAGCAGTCCAATTTCAAAAGACCACAGAGAGATGTCTGCCTCGCCCACCCCTCCATAGCTCATTCAGGTTGCCAAGTTGTGGAGGCTAAATCTACGCAATCCAGTAAAAGACGAGTTCAGTAACTTCTACCATGGCAAGGAACGACGAGTCATACTCTGTAAGTTAATCAGCTAATGAATATCTTTGGAGTGTTTTATTGTTTGCATATTAGGAACCGGCTCATGTAAACTTGATCCATAGTTAGGTAAAATTGTTTTGTGCACTGCTAGCTGCGTTAGCCTAAGCCAAGCCTGTTATACTGAAAAAAATTCCACTGCTCCAAAAATACACACCCCAGAGCTAGACTTACTACTTTACAGGTCTTAGTAATTTACTGCTTAGTTTTTTGCAGAAAACTTATGCATCTATATTTGAGAAGCTGACACTTTTATCTTGTTGCAGCCTGATCTATATCTTAGTTATGACGTCCTCTCACTGCTGTCAAGCTGTGTAGCAGCTAAGGTTTCAGCTGAACCAGCCCACTTGTTAGTTTCCATGCTGCAGCACCGCTCGCTCACTGTTTTGTATTGGCAACCTCAGGGGTGGAGCTAGTGTTGGGGAATGAGCAACAGGCAGAGTCTAAATAGAAACGTACTGGCTGAAGCGCTGCTGACAGTGCTTTAACTTAGCATGTTTCCTTAATATTGTATAACACATCCTGATCATTTTATAATTGGTCCTTTAAAGATCCATCAAAATTAATATTTTGGCTAACACTGATCAAAATGAAACATTTAGCAAAATACTGAATATTGATCACAATGCAATATAACTAAAATAAATTACTAAGTAACTAATACGTTACTATTCAGAATAAATTATTTAGTCTGTTCCATTTAACTCTTTTCGCCATTTTGCCAAATAATTTTGGCTGCCAAATATTTGGCCATCCTTATTTCATACACATGAATGCAAACTAGGAATAGTTTTGTAATTATTTTGAAATACTAATTCGTAATGTGCGCAAACACTATTCATTTTGTTTATTTACAGTATTTGTTCGTGTATTTTCTTTTGATTTAAACTTTCCACTTTTGTGTAGGTGATTTAATTAGAGGTCATTATTAGACATAATACAGTGTATTATAAATCATATACAGGTAATTCATACCATATACCAAGTCCATATGCATGTGACCTCATGAGCCACCTGGTAAAAATTAAGTATGCTTAATACAGTGTGTGTATTTACAAGAAATCTTGTGAATCTCTTCCCTGATTAAAAATCAGAACTGGCTTTTTATCTTGGGTGTACATGTTGCTTTATATGTGTTTTCTTCCCTTTTTATAGTAGTTTTCCTTTGTTTTTATGGAGGATAAAGAATTAACGTCTCTCCTCTGAGTTTCTCTTGGTTAAAGGAGACGGTATTTTCATCAGGGCAGAGAATTGATAGCCCAGTGAAGTGCTGCCCGGGGCCTCGGCTCCTTAACCGCTAATGTTTTTTTTTTTTTTCTGTGCCTGTGAGCTTAACCTCCATCCAGAAATACACTCTGACAGGAGCTGCTCTCCAACCACTGTTGTTAAACCTGTCTTTTGTTTGCAGTGATGTCAAAATGGGAAACCTGGACCCATACAGACTGGAACTGCATCATCTATAAAAACTAATCTGATCTGATGACAGTCAAGGAGCAGTCAGTCGGTCAGTCACCCCTAGTAGTGATATGAGGGACAAAAACAGCTCAGTGATTTGTGCAGAACATCCTGCAGACACATGTGCTGCTCACTCTTATGACAGGACTTCCAAATGATTACAATTTTGAGCAGGATAATGTTCACATACACACAGCAAGAGTTTCCCAGGAATGTCTCCAACAGATTACAATACTTCCTTGTTCTGTCTGGTCTCCAGTTTTATCACCAATCCAGCATTTATGGGAGCAGCTGGAAGAAAGGCAGCTTCAGTAACCTATGAGTGTAGAGCAGGATCTACAGACCCAGCTGCAACATCTGTGGGTAAATGTGCTGCAGGATGACATACAGAACCCGTAAACCTCCATACCCAACTGTATCTACTCTTGTATCCAGACTAGAGGCTCAAACAGGGTACTAGAGACTCCATTGAATGGTACAGTTGGTTCATAACATAATTCTGATTTAAATGCAGTAGACATTGCACCACACTCTGGACTGGAACTGGAACTACGGCCAACCCTAAAGATCTGACAGGTACTTGGAAGTGAGACAAACAGTAGACTGTAGAGTCTGAAGGACAGTAGAAAACAGTCGAGCTAGTCCAGCAGAAGCTGCACTCTGATCTAGTTTTGGGGGGGATGGTTGTAGAAGTGAGGGGGGAGGGGGGAGGAGGGGGTGTGTAGCTCTGTGAGAGTGATTGATGGCCGCTATGAAGAAGCCGAGAAAGGGAAAAAAAAGTCTTCAAGGTTGAAACAATGACCAATGAGGCGTCGGAGTGAGGAGTTAGGATGATTGATTCGGGCGACACCGCAGAAACCCCGGGCTACCGCGTGGACCGCCTGCCCAAAATAAGACTTCAGTATTACGCAGCTTGGTTTATTTTGTGGCACGGAAGAAAAGGACTCGACACTGACTGGCTGCAGGAGTGGAGATGGAGTTGTTGTCGGCATGTGGATCATTTGTCGTCCAGTCGTCCGGTATTGAGTTTTTATTACTCAGAACCACTGCCGCCGTGTTTTACAGCAGGAGGAGGCATTACATCGAGAGGTACTTGGTTCTACAGGCCTCAGCTTAGAAATACCCACTGCAGAAAATCCACACAATCCACTCCGACCAAACACAAACACCAGCAAACATTGAGACTCCAAACACTGAGAATCCAAACACTAAGCGAGGATGTCTCTAGAATGGTGCCCCACATTCACACAGATTCATTTGTCTTCGTATTCCTTTTACTGAATGTTAAAACTCAAATAACAACATTATAAGGATGTTCTTTTATAATGGTGTTTGGTGGAAAGAATGATGGTGTCTAATGTTTGTTAGAGAACAACAGTAATTAATATGGAGAGTGATGGTGTTTGGTTAATGAAATGTGGGTCATTTATTGGGAATGATGGTATTTGGTTTAGAGTGGAAGTATTTTTGGGGGAATGGTGGGGTTGGGTAAGGATGGTGTTTAATGGACAATGATGGTGTTTGGTGATAATGATGGTGTTGTGGAATGATGCTGTTTGATAAAGAATTGTAGTCTTTGTTGGAGAATGGGGGTGTTTGGTGGAGAATGATGGTGTTTGGCAGAGAATGCTGTCTCCCAGGAAGAAGACAGTGTGGTGTTTATGGGATGTTTGTACAGATGGGGTTGGGGATGTGTTGGACAGTGGCAGTCTGGCTTCCTGTTGGAAGGAAGAATCTGTGCAGCCGACCAGTAGAACCAATTACAGCCGGCAGCAGCAGCCAGTGACAGGTAGAGCGGCCCGGCGCTGTGTGTATTATTCAAACCCAATTATTGGCGGCTGAGTGACAGGGGAACCGCAAAAAGCCCAGGAGCTCCATCACTGTATTTACACCTCTCTCATTCCTCACTCTCCCATCTCTGTCTCTCTCACATCTCTCTCTCTCTCTCTCTCTCTCTCTCTCTATCTCTCTCTCTCTCTCTCTCTCTCTATCTCTATCTCTCTACATCACTGTATTTACACCTCTCTCATCCCTCACTCTCATTCCTCACTCTCCCATCTCTGTCTCTCTCACATCTCTCTCTCTCTCTCTCTCTCTCTCTCTCTCTCTCTCTATCTCTCTCTACATCACTGTATTTACACCTCTATCATCCCTCACTCTCATTTCTCACTCTCCCATCTCTGTCTCTCTCACATCTCTCTCTCTCTCTCTTACTCTTTTTCTCTACATCACTGTATTTACACCTCTCTCATCCCTCACTCTCATTCCTCATTCTCCCATCCCTCTCTCTCTCTCTCTCACTCCCTACATCACTGTATTCACACCTCTCTCATCCCCCACTCTCATCTCTCTCTCTCTTTTACTTTCTCTCTAAATCACTGTATTTACACCTCTCTCATCCCTCACTCTCATTCCTCACTCTCCCATCTCTCTCTCTCTACATCACTGTATTTACACCTCTCTTATCCCTCACCCTCCCATCTCTCTCTCTCTCTTTCTCTTTCACTCTACATCACTGTATTTACACCTCTCTTATCCCTCACCCTCCCATCTCTCTCTCTCTCTTTCTCTTTCACTCTACATCACTGTATTTACACCTCTCTCATCCCTCACTCTCATTCCTCATTCTCCCATCCCTCTCTCTCTCTCTCTCACTCCCTACATCACTGTATTCACACCTCTCTCATCCCCCACTCTCATCTCTCTCTCTCTCTTACTTTCTCTCTAAATCACTGTATTTACACCTCTCTCATCCCTTACTCACCCATCTCGCTCTCTCTCTCACTCTCGTTCTCTTTCTCTCTCTACATCACTGTATTTACACCTTTCTCATCCCTCACTCTCCCATCTCTCTCTCTCTTTCTTTTTTTTCTCACTTTCTTTCTCTCACGACTTACCCCTCTCTCATCCCGCACTCCCCATCTCCATCTTTCTTTCTTTCTTTCTTTCTTTCTCTCGCTCTCTCTCTCTGATTAACAGATCACCTGCAGTCTCAGTGGTGAGGTATTGAAGGTTAAATCTGCAGGAGAGTGATTGACAGGTCTGTTTCTCGGCTGCTAACACTGTCGAGGAGTGATATATATGAGAGGGAGAAGGAGGAGTGACCAGACAAAATGGAATAAATCTCCTGCCCAAAACAGCTCATATATATTCACATATACAAAGTACTGGCTGGCAGACCTATTGGCTTATATATATATAAGCCAATCTTTTAATACTCTGGATAATCTTGGCCACTGTGCTGCAGCTCAGTATCATGATGTTGCCAAACTTCTTGGTAGCCATGGCCATCTTCATGTAGCGCGACAGTTTCTTCTTTTAAGATCCTCAGAGAGTTCTTTGCAATGAGGTGACATGTTGAAACTTTCAGTAACCAGTATGAGAAACTGTGAGAGCTGTACTACAAAACTGAACACACCTGATCCCTATGCACATCTGAGACCTAGTAACACTAACGAGTTACATGACTTATTGGAGGGAAAATAACAAGCAGTGCTCAATTTGGACATTTAGAGGTGTAGTCTCAACATGTTTTGTTGTTGCCGGTGGTTCAGACATTAATGGCTGAATAATGAGTTATTTTGAGGGAAGAATAAATTTACACTGTTATATAAGCTGCACACAGACTACTTTTCATTGTGTCAAAGAATAATTTTGTCAGTGTTGTCCCATGAAAAGATATACTTAAATATTTGCAGAAATGTGAGGGATGTATTTACTTTTGTGATACACTGTATACAGACAACACTGCCACCTGCACTCGATGCTGGAGATTTTAGCTTTAGCTTTTTTTTCTTTTCTATCCCTTACCCACCCCTCTCTCTCTCTCTCTCTCTCTCTCTCTCTCTCACACTCTCTCTCTCTGACCCAGAAAGGCAGTGATGTCTCCACACTGAGAGCTGAAGGAGGAGAACAGACACACCCAGATGCACCACGTACGACAGTAACGATGTTTTGGATGCCCGAGAGTTCAGACAGACACCAACTACCCCCGACAGGAACAGACAGAGAACATCAGCTGTCCCATGATCAACTGGGTTCATCTAATGTCACTGTTAAGGTTGGGTCAAATGAGGAAGAGTCATATAACCAAACAAACAAATAATATCTAAATATACTTGGTGGCCAATGACGATATTCATTACGATATGATGACAATTTTCATATAACTATATTCTTAAAGTATTAGTATTTATTTATTTATTTGTTAACAATTAAATAATTATTACGTATAACACCAAATGCACATCATTCTCTATATTTTAATACTGTCAGTAATATTCATACAGTATTGCTTGCTTTAATAATTAACATAAGACAAAAGTTGCACTTTTGGTGGTGTGTCACTTAATTAGTAAACTGCACTGTATTATGATGATGTTTGAGATAAATAAAGATGTTATTCTGTTTCTTTAATTTATTAGTTAACAATCACTGGTTGAAATATATGCATGGGGTTTAAATAAAATGATAGCCTTCAGCAAAAAAAGCCAGTCTGAGGTTGTATTATATTTAATCAGTGATGCAAAGTCGACCTTCATTTTCCAGTATTTTGGTCCCCCTCCAATCAAAGAAATGGGAGGCTGTTGATGCAAAGATGCTGGTTGAGAAAATAGACTATCCACAAACCATTAACATATAAGCATAGAAACTACTGTACAGTACTATGTTTATTTTTAATGTGTTGTTTAATACAGTTTTGAAAAGATCAATATTAACAGTATATCATCTAATCACAAGGTTACACTGGTTTACTTAAAGTACAGAATCAAAGGCTGAAGAAGATAGATGAGGCAAAGAGCTGTATAGGTTTTGGTGTGTGTGTGGGAGTGTGTGTGAGATACTGAAGGGTAGTGGTAATCTTTCAGAATGAGCGTGTGGATCATATGAACATTATAGAGCATCATAGAGTGCCCCTATGCTTCCTGTAGTGTATTACAGTCTGTCAGAATGAGAGTGTGGATCATATGAACATTATAGAGCATCATAGAGTGCCCCTATGCTTCCTGTAGTGTTTTACAGTCTGTCAGAATGAGTATGTGACTAATATATGAACATCAAAAGGAATTATAGAGTGCCATCTATGCTAACTGTAGTGTATTAAGATCTGTCAGAATGAGTGTGTGAATCATATAAACATTATAGAGCATTATAGAGTGCCCTGTTCACCTCTGTAGTGTATTACAGTCTGTCAGAATCAGCATGTGGATCATATGAACATTGTAGAGCATTATAGAGAGCCCCCTATGCTTTCTGTAGTGTATTATAGTCTGTCAGAATGAGCGTGTGGATCATATGAACATTATAGAGCATTATAGAGCACACCCTATGCTTTCTGCAGTGTATTACAGTCTGTTAGAATGGGTGTGTGGATCATATGAACATTATAAAGCATTATAGAGGGCCCTCTATACTTCCTGTAGTGTATTAGTGTATTACAGTCTGTCAGAATGAGTGTGTGAATCATATGAACATTATAGAGCGCTCCCTACGCTTCCTGTAGTGTATTACAGTCTCTGAAAATGAGCATGTGGATCATAGTAACATTGTAGAGCATTATAGAGCGCCCCTACACTTTCTGTAGTGTATTACAGTCTGTCAGAATGAGCATGTGGATCATATAAACATTGTAGAGCATTATAGAGCGCCCCCTATGCTTTCTGTAGTGTATTACAGTCTGTCAGAATGAGTGTGTGAATGTGCAACACACTCTTCTAGACTAATTACTGCAGTTTGGCAGTAGAAACAAGATTAACCAGTAAACTCCCAGTGTATTCTAGTCTTCCCTGCTGTCTTTAATATTCTGAGCACACAGTAAAGTGCAGGCTGGTTCTGGCGTTTGAAAAGAGACTGTATTCATGCATATAACATGTTGAGATATCCACACAGGTGATAACTCAGCCGCAAATAACTGCATACCTGTTCATAGTACGTATGGCACTGTCTGCTCCAGCCAGCCTGATAAGCTCCGCCTGGAATTTTTCAACTCCTATCATCTTGTGTGTGTGTGTGTGTGTGTGTGTGTGTGTGTGTGTGTGTTGGCATTAGAATGTGTATGGTGCTGTAGAATATAGTATGTAACGTCCACTATACTAACCAGTCTCTATGTATAAACACACCCCAAACAACACCCACCATGTTCCACAAAATGACACTATTCAATACAAACAATATCAATCTGTACCCAAAGACAATCACCCCCCACAAAACACCATTCTCCACCAAAAATATAATTCTTTACCAACTTTCTCCACTCACCATTCTATCAAACACCATCATTCTCCACCAGACATCATTCTCCAACAAACACCATCATTCTCTAAAATACACCATCATTCTGTATCAAACACCATCATTCTCAAATAACACCATCATTCTCCACCAAACACCATCTTTCTTCAACAAACAGCATCATCCTCTACATCATACACCATCCTTCTCCACCAAACACAATCATTCTCCTTCAAACACCCTTATTCTCCAAAAAACACCATCATTCTCTACAATATACACCATCATTCTGTATCAAACACTATCATTCTGTATCAAACACCATCATTTTGTATCAAACACCATCATTTTGTATCAAACACCATCATTCTTTACCAAATAACACCATCATTATCTACATCATACACCATCTTTTTTCACCAAACACAATAATTTTCCTTCAAACACCCTTCTTCTCCCAATAACACCACCATTCTCTACATTTTACACCATCATTCTTCACCAAACACCATCTTTCTTTAACAGACAAAATCATTCTGTATCAAACACCCCCATCCTGTATCAAAGATCATCATTCTTTACCATATAAGACCATCATACTCTACATCATACACCATATTTTTCCACCAAACACAATCATTCTCCTTCAAACACCCTTCTTCCTCCAAAAACAACATCATTCTCTACAATATACACCATCATTCTGTATCAAACACCACCATTCTGTATCAAACACCCTCATTTTGTATCAAACACCATCATTCTTTACCAAATAAAACCATCATTATCTACATCATACACCATCTTTCTTCACCCAACTATGGAAGTAAAACAGTGTCAACAGATTTTGAATTTTAAAAGCACTTGAATATTTAGCACTGAATTATTTTACATTGAATTATTGCATGTGATTTTTTTGCCTCTGAATTAAACACTTTAATTTTTCAGTATATCATTTTCACTTATTTTATTTTAATGTAAAAAAATTCAAAAGCAAAAAATTCAAGTTTTAAAAATTCAATTAAAATAAATTCAGGTTGCTCAAATTCGACCTGTCAAATTCGACTGCTAAAATACAACGCTCAAAATTCGCTGTAAACATCTGGGACACACAGGATGAGCAATCGATTCAGTCTTCAATCGAGCCAACAACCAGCCAATCACATCACGCTCCGAAGATCACGTGACAGGTAGCGCCTCAGTACAGCAGAGCCGCTCAACGCAGCTCGCAGCCCCCTCCGCTGCTGCTCTCGAGAAGGTGAGTGTAAAACAGCTGAAAACAGAGCATTTACCTCACCACTGTGGCCATGTAATATCACTTAAACGGTGTAGAAATCATCACTTTAACCAGGGTTTGCTCTGTGGTTTGTAAACATATTAAATTAAGATAGATATCCAGATATACCTTGTTAAACTAACTAAATAAATAAATAAATAAATAAAGCTCCTCTGTTCATTTCAGAAAGCACTTCAAACACGAACACTAGATCAATTATTTATAAATACAGCCAGACTGAGTGGAAGATAATTACTACTGTAGAATCTGAGATAGTAACTTAGTTAGCTAAATTATAGCTACCTATCTTGCTAGTTAGCTGTGGGACTGTGCGATTATAGACACGATACTACCTAGTTAGCGGTTTGTTTAGCAATACCTTATTTACACTTTGCTGCAAAGTATGTTGCTTAGTGTACTGGCCACTGTCTAAATAAATATATTGAGCTATATTACACTTACTGTACCCCTCTCAGGCTGGTCCTCTCATTAAATAAAGGAGATTTATTAGAATTGCTTTTTGTCTCTTTACTAACTAATTTAACAGAGATAAATTAATATATGACCAGTATTTATTTTATGATATTGATTTTAATGTTTATATTTAATATATATTTTATAAATTTGTTAACAATTCAACTCAGGCTTTAACTGAGGATATCAACAGTATATAATAGTCCTAAAATGCTTGTGTAATTAAGATACAGCATAATTAGTCCTGTTTACTAGTGCATCTCAATAGTGAAAAATATATATTTGTGTTTAATATCGTTCAGTAAACGGTCACATTTAACTTTTTTTTATTTTAAGTTTAAACTACATATTCTAGTAAACTGGGTTAAGGTTAGGACAGTAATTCTGGTTTAATGAACTTTTAGCCAGATAAAAATGATTTGGAATATGTCACTTTACATGTAGTGTAATGTATAATTTCTGTTAAATTATGATACTCATGATCTTGATCAATAATAATTGCAAAAATGTTTTATATAAATGAAGTAAATACTGAATCCAAACAACACCAAGTTTAACACAGTCATACTTCTTGTCTTCATTTTCTTAAACAGGATATTTTCTCCCAGAAAAAGAAAGGATAATAAAAGGTAGGTAATGTTCTTAAAATGTTTAATTATATTCATGTATCAAATGCAGTAATTTTTCAAGTTTCTTTTGTATTCCACAGGTTTCCTTTCTCCAAACTTTTAAAGAACAAATAAAGAAATCCAATTTCATGCAGTCTGTGCTGTGTTTATTTGATTTATTTACATGTGCCATGTTCTGTTTTTCTTTAGTTGTTTACATGAGTTCTGTATTTTTTATGTATGTTTTAGGCAGCCTCCCTATATTCTGGCACATCATATCATGTTCATCTTGTTTGTATAAATAATAAAAGCTGTTGCAAATAATGTGGTTCCTATTCATAATCCAAATAATTCTGCATAAAATCTTCAAGTGGTGACTTCAGAATATGGACAGATCTTTGTATTCTTTGACTTCGTTCTTTTCGTGGTGAACTCTCCATAGCTGCAAGCTGAAACTTCTCCATCTTCTTTTCAACCTTAAATAAAAACATCAGATTCACTTTTAGCGACAGCATATACAAAATGTGATAATTATTATTAACATAAAACATTTAATAAATATTACTAATAATACTCTCTCATGGGTTGCAATATTTGATTCTCATTTATTAACATGACGTAAATATAAATAAAAATGTATAAAAGACATCACTAATAAATATTGCACTGATTACAAATTAGATAATGCCCACACATACATCTAGACCTAGTTACCAGCCTGAGAGGTATATAGTAACTGTAATAAATCTCCTTTATTTAATGAGAGGACCGGCCTGAGAGGGGTACAGTAAGTGTAATATAGCTCAATATATTTATTGAGACAGTGGCCAGTACACTAAGCAACATACTTTGCAGCAAAGTGTAAATAAGGTATTGCTAAACAAACCGCTAACTAGGTAGTATCGTGTCTATAATCGCACAGTCCCACAGCTAACTAGCAAGATAGGTAGCTATAATTTAGCTAACTAAGTTACTATCTCCGATTCTACAGTAGTAATTATCTTCCACTCAGTCTGGCTGTATTTATAAATAATTGATCTTGTGTTCGTGTTTGAAGTGCTTTCTGAAATGAACAGAGGAGCTTTATTTATTTATTTATTTATTTAGTTAGTTTAACAAGGTATATCTGGATATCTATCTTAATTTAATATGTTTACAAAGCACAGAGCAAACCCTGGTTAAAGTGATGATTTCTACACCGTTTAAGTGATATTACATGGCCACAGTGGTGAGGTAAATGCCCTGTTTTCAGCTGTTTTACACTCACCTTCTCGAGAGCAGCAGCGGAGGGGGCTGCGAGCTGCGTTGAGCGGCTCTGCTGTACTGAGGCGCTACCTGTCACGTGATCTTCGGAGCGTGATGTGATTGGCTGGTTGTTGGCTCGATTGAAGACTGAATCGATTGCTCATCCTGTGTGTCCCGGATGTTTACAGCGAATTTTGAGCGTTGTATTTTAGCAGTCGAATTTGACAGGTCGAATTTGAGCAACCTGAATTTATTTTAATTAAATTTTTAACACTTGAATTTTTGCTTTTGAATTTTTTTACATTAAAATAAAATAAGTGAAAATGATATACTGAAAAATTCAGAGGCAAAAAAAATCACATGCAATAATTCAATGTAAAATAATTCAGTGCTAAATATTCAAGTGCTTTTAAAATTCAAAATCTGTTGACACTGTTTTACTTCCATACCCAACACAATAACTCTCCTTCAAACACCCTTCTTCCCCCAAAACACCATCATTCTCTACATTTTACACCATCATTCTTCACCAAACACCATCTTTCTTTAACAGACACAATCATTCTGTATCAAACACCCCCATTCTGTATCAAAGAGCATCATTCTTTACCAAATAAGACCATCATACTCTACATCATACACCATATTTTCCACCAAACACCATATTTCTCTAACAAACAGCATCATTATTCACCAAACACCTTTATTTTCTACATCAAACATTTTCTTTTTTATCCAATATCCAACATTTTTCAGAAAACACTGTGATTCTTCACTAAACATGAGTTGTAGTGATGTTCTTGTGATACTTTCTCTCTCAGAGTGTAACTAAGCTACTCCTGTCCTACTTTCAGTAACATCCTTTCTTTCCTGTAGCTTAACTAATCACAGAGAGCTGGATGTTTGGCTTGGACGTCTCCCAAAACTGCCTGCCTGAAACTCAAACCACAGATGAGAGCTCCTCGGATCACACCTGCCACTACAAACACCACAAAGAGCGCCGGCGGAACCGCAGGGCTTTCCTGGCACGAGTTTAGAGCTCCTTCAGCTCTGAGTTAAGAGAGTCTGTTCACAAACCACAGTCCACTTTCCACACGAGCGGCAGGACCACCGGGACGCGGTTCTGGCACAGTAATCCCCCTCCTCGCCGTCACTGATCAGAGCCTGACACTGTAAAGAACAGGCTGTTTTACCCTGCCTGGCTTGTTTGAGTATCGCTGTACAATCGTTTAAAGCACACCCAGGAGACGAACACTCCAATACAAATCAATATTTCTGCACACCTGTGTCCTTCATTACAATTCTTACTCAACAAACACCACCATGATCCCACAAACACTATTCAATCAAAATCCTCTGATAATCACTAACCTGATCTTATCCACCTTAACATCATAGTTCAACCAATATAAACACTCAATATCAAATACCAACCTTTTTCATTAAGCATCATTCTAAAATTGTTATTCTAATCAAATTTTTTACCAAAAACCATCAGTCTCCACTAAACCCATAATTTTCCAACAAACACCTTCATTCTCCACCAAACACCCTCATGCTCCTCATTCTTTGCCGAACACCACAGTCATCCAACAAACACCATACTTATCCACCAAACACTATAAGTCTCCACCTAACACCATAATTTCCATCAACAGCATCATACTCCATCAAACACCATTATTTTCCACTAAACACCATCCTTCTCCAACAAACAACATCATTCTCCATCAAACATCATCTTTTTCCAACAAACACCATAATTCTCCATCAAACATCATCATTTCTTTACATCAATTACTATCAATCTCTCCACCAAATGCCATCATTTTCCATCAAACACCATCATTTTTCATCAAAAACTATCATTCTCCATCAAACATCAACATTCTCCACCAACCAAATTCATTCTCCAAAAAACACCATCATTCTCCATCAACCGCCATCATTCTGCATCAAACACCATCATTTTCCATCAAACACCATCATTTATCATCAAACACCATCATTCCCCATAAACCACCATCATTCTGCATCAAACACCATTACTTAGCATCATACACAATCATTCTCCATCAAACACCATCATGTTTCATCAAACAGCATCATTCTTTATCAAACACCACCCTTCTCCACCAAACACCATCATTCTCAATTAAACAGCATCATTCTTCATCAAACACCATCATTCTCCAACAACCACCATTATTTTCCATCAATTACCATCATTCTCCAACAACCACCATTATTTTCCATCAATTACCATCATTCTCCATCAAACACCATTCATTCTTCATCAAACATTATTATTCTCTACATCAAACACCGTCATTCTCCATTAAACACCATCATTCCCTTTCAAACATCATCACCCTATTTAAACACCAATAATTGTCAAGAAAAACAACAACATCATCATTTTCTCCTCTGCTGTTGGTGTTTAAGGTCTGGTGTTGTTATAAAGACTGGGTTTCTCACAGTTTGTTTGGTTTAAGTATTAGTGTGCACTTGCTCCCAAGACACTGCAGTGTGGAGGAGCACTGCTAGTGTAAATCACCAGTCCTGCACACCTGCATTCCTCAACACTGCCCCTCGGTTCTGGATCAGCTGATGAAACACACAGTAAGTCCGAGTGAAGTCCAGACAGCAGCTCCACGCTCCTGCAGTCTGAAATATGAAATATGCAGAAATCTTCAGAAATCTGCACAACCTCCGGAGCAGTGCTTACATCTCTCAGCAAACAATAAAACATGAAAGTGTGCGAGTCAGAGTTTTCCTCCTGTATCTGCGACGCGTTTAAACAGATTAGCCTGTGTAAAAAAAACTCAGCAGCTCAGCAGCTGCTAAACTCACTCAATCCACCTTTAATCTGCTGTCTACTGTAAAATCACAGGAACGCAGACCCGACAGGACGGAACGCCGAGAGCTCAGGATGCATGCTTAATCCTGATATGCTCCAAGAACTTCCATTTCCTGCCGTCGCCGTATCTCCAACGGTCACCTTCAAACTGCCAGCAAAACACACAAAGAACCAGAACATAAATGTTCCTCATGCAGGTCATGCTCCTCACTCTCTGCTTCAGCAGCATTTGATTTGATATTTAATAATGCAAACTGCTCATGAAAAATGCATACATAGAGAAACGCAATAAAAACACTCTCCAACAAACACCATTCAGTAGACACAATCCGACATTCTCCAAACACCATTCTGTACCACAAAACAACATACTTTAAGAAGCATGATCATTTTCTTCCAACACCTTACTCAATTAAAAACCCTCATTCTCCACCAAATAGCATTATTCTCCCTCAAACACCATCATTTTATATCAAGCACCATCATTCTCCATCAATAACCATTCAGTACTAAAAGCTTCTCCAACAAGCACAACATTCTTTAATAGCATCTTCTTTAATCACACGCCCTCATTCTTCACCAAACATTGTCATTGTTTTCCAAATACAACATTTCTCAAAAAAGAGTTTTATATACAACACAATCATTCTTTATTAAATACCACTATATTCAATAAAGTACAGCCAATTTCTGCCACCATAATTCTTTTCTTATCATCATTGTTGTCCTCCAACACACCATGAATTACATATTAATAACCCATACCATCATTCTCCACCATCAAACACCACCATTCTCCACCATCAAACACCATCATTGTCCACCATCAAACACCATCATTATCCACCATCAAACACCATCATTCTCCAGAAAACACCATCATTCTCCATCTCCAACACCACTGTTTTCCTTCAGCCCACCAGTAATTTTAAACAAATACAATTGTTGTCCACCACATGCCACCAGTCACCATTAAACACCTGCATTCAAAACTTAAACTTAACACCACCATTTTTTTTAATTACCATCCTTTTCTAAAACATGAGTGGAGTAAGACGACTGCTCCTGATAATTGACTAATGTTTGTACAACCATCCTATAATAAGAAATATTAGATTTAAATTTTAAACCAATGACAGTTCAGCAAATCCACAGCTCAAATAACTACTTTAATAAAAATGTCATTATTAAGGATTTCTGACAAATTTCTGAGGTCTAGTTATGAAATTGTAAGCAGGTGATACTGATCAGAGCTCACACTAAATAACAGGTTTTAGCCATTCATCCATTCAGACCTGCCGTCCAACACGCATCCACTTTTACCCGTAACGTTCATGCGAGTGCTGCGCGAGTGCCGGGGTGAGGCGCTCCTTTCTCTGACTTTCATCAGGCCCTATTAGCCCGAGGGCGGCGGCGGCGCGGCTCTGGAAACACCGGGCCGGGTATAAGCCAGGCTAATGCCTCTCTCTGCGGCGTGTGTTTAGAGTGAGACCGCAGGCTCAACTCCACCACTCCTTACTGCAAAGTGAGGATAATGGGCTCGGACAGAACACACACACTTAACACACTCCAGCGTAGCACATACACACCCTGACCATCAGAAAATCAGGAACAAAATCAGCCACAATTATCTTTAATGCAACTTTAACTAAATGAAGAATAAAATGTGGAAATTTCTTCTTTCAACTTAGAAAGGAGACAGAGTGTTCACTCTATTAAGTGCACCACTATGAAGCAAAAGATGAAAAGAATAAGAAAGAAAAGGACTGTCTGAACAGTGTCTACAAAATACACTGCTATTCACTATATACCTACATCTGAAGAGATTCTACACTGCTGACAGCACTGTTATACTGCACTCAAGAAGCATTATATACAATTCTTTAAAATCACGCTGCACCAAACATTATTATTCTACACCAAACATCACAATTATGCACTAAATACCATAATTCTCCACCAAACAACATTACTATTCACCAAACACCATTATAATTCACCAAACACCATTATAATTCACCAAACACCATTATAATTCACCAAACACCACCATTCTCTAAACACCACAATTCTCCACCAAACACCACCAATATCCACCAAACTCCATCATTATCCACCAAACACCATAATATACAATTCTATGAAATCATTATCCACCAAGTATTGTTCTCAACCAACCATTATCATTCTACACCGAACATCATAATCATGCACTAAATACCATAATTATCCACCAAAGAACATTATAATTCACCAAACACCATTATTATTCACCAAACGCCACCATTCTCTAAACACCACAATTATTCACCAAGCACCATTATATACAATTCTATAAAATCATTCTTTACCAAATATTATCATTTTACACCAAACACCATTAGTATTCACCAAATACCATTATTCACAAAACACCATCACTCTCTTAACACCGCCATTCTCCACCAAACACCATCATTCTCCACCAAACACCGCCATTCACCACCAAACACCACAATTCTCCACCAAAAACCATTATTCTCTAAACACCATCATTCTCCAACATACACCACCATAATTTTCTAAACACCATCTTAATATCAAATGCCATCAGTCTTCACCAATTACTACAATTAATTATTCAACAATCCCCAATAAGCACTATTATTCTTTAGCCATTAGGATTATGCTATGCATGTAAATATGTGTCAATGAATGTTTGGCAAAAAATCTGATTTACACATTTCAATCTAACACTTTCATTAAACACCACCAACTGTCATCATTCTTCATCAATTATTACAATACAGATAAGATTGTTGCATATGCATTATTTTAAATAAAACAAACACAAACTATTAATTAGACAGTTTAACAGTCAGTCTTTACCACATGGGTCAGTTGGTGTTTGTCAGTGTGTTTCCAGTATTCTGAATGGTGTGTAGTGTGCGTGTGTGTGTGTGTGTGAGAGTAATAGGTAAAATGTGGGTTTGAGGTTTAAAGCTGACAGATCTGTTTCATTACTGAATAAATATCACAGGAATTTACTATAAAGCCAATAAAACAGAATAATCCATCAGGATTATTTGCTGGTGTTACATAAGCTTCTCAAAGGCACGCATCTACATGACCATCATAAAAACAAATAGCATCATAAAAACTGAACACTCACTGACCAAAGCAAAGTGTACTTTGAGTTGCTGCAAAAAGTGAATGATTTTAGATGTTGTCTGTTTAAATGCAAGATCTTACCACAAGAGGGTGTAAAAGTGATTCCCCCACTGCCCTATTAAGATACTCTTAGAAGCTACTTTTGGGTAGTGAACCTCCTGGTGGGAGACTGTTGATTGCTAGGCATGCCTATCTGATGTTGTCACCTATATTTACAGTTCGTTTACACTTCAGATTGGAACTATATCTGTATCTTAGTGATGAATCCAGTTTCAGTTTGGGATCTGATGACAGTCGGGTTTGAGTATGGAGGTCTTGTGTCCCAACTGCTGGTGTGATTGATGATCTGGGGATCATTGCATATATGGCAGTCAGTCACTCATAGTATTGATATGAGGAACTAACAGCTCAGTGATATGTGCTACTGTGAGTGTAGAGCAGGATCTACAGGTCCAGCTGCAACATCTGTGGGTAAATGTGCTGCAGGATGCTGTATAGAACCTGTATTCCTCCATATTCAACAGTATCTCATCTTGTATCTAGATTAGAGGCTCCAACAGGGTCTAGAGCGTCAATGGTACAAATTTCCCCAATAAATGTATCCTTTCACCTTAATATTGTATTTTCTCTAATATATCATCATTGTATCGACACAGATAGAGTGGCTCACAAAAGTATTCCCAGCCCTTGAAACATTTCACATTATGTCACCTTACAACCACAAACTAAAATGTATTTTATTGAAATTTTAAGTGAGAGACAAACACAAACTTTCATCAAATAAAAATCTAGAGACTGAAAATTTTGTTCATTCTTCTTTGCAAAGCTAAAGTAGGTTGGAGGGAGAGTGTCTGTGAACTGCAGTTTTCATGTCTTATGACAGAAGCTCAGTGAGGTTTAGGTCAGGACTTTGACTGGGCCATTCTAACACATGAATATTCTTTGATCTAAACCATTCCACTTTAGCTCCGGCTGTTTTTTTTTGGGTCATCGTCTTGTTGGAAGGTATCTCTCTTTCCTAGTCTCAATTCTCAATCTTTTTCTAATGCGTTTTCTTCCAGGATTACCCTGTACTTAGTTGCATCTATCTTCCACTTATACCTTTTCCTTTTATGGATGATGGATTGAACAGTGCTTATTGGGAATCTCAAAACTTGGGAAATGTTTTTTTATAATCTAAGCCTGCTTTAAACTTCCCCACAACTTTATCTCTGTATTCTTAATTCAAAAGTCACCCACTAACAATCTTTTACCCTCCCACCAAACATCAGCCCACTGAATCAATGCTGAAGTGACGCCTATGTACTTCTCAATACTGATCTTTCTCCAGGTTCCCTGTGGTATTTAGGAGGTGAAGAGGTCAAGGAAAGCCATCAATCAATAGGTTTACTGATGGGAGAGAGAATTAGTCATTAGAAATGAAACACATGAACCCAGCACAGTTAATGCAAAGCTGTAGAAAGAAAAATGGTCTATTAATAACCCTCAATCTCCCTCTAATAATCCCTCTGAACACCACCATTCTCCACTAAACACCATACATTTCTACTATTAAATATTATCATTCTCTCCATCAAAAAACATTATTCCCTACATCAAACACCATAAATTTCTACCAGTAAATACATAAAAACACCATCATTCTATAAATGGAACAAAATCATTCCATAAATCAAACTTTGTCATTCTATAAATTAAACACTATTATTATCTATATCAAGCACCATCATTCTCTACCAAAGACCATCGTTCTCTACTTGAAACACCATCATTCTCCACATCTCACACCATCATTCTTTACATCAACAACCATTATTCTCTACTTCAAACACCACCATTCTCTACCAAACAGCATTTTTTCAACATCAACCATCATCATTCTCTACATCAAACACCATTAATTTCTACCAGTAAATACATAAAAACACCCTCATTCTATGAATCAAACAAAATCATTCCATAAATCAAATGCCATAGTTCTATAAATTAAACACCATCATTCTCTACACCAAACACCATCATTCTCCACCAAAAAATCGTCCCTCTTTACATCAACCACTACCATTCTCTACATCAAACCCTATCATTCCCTAAACACCATCATAATTCTCTACACCAAACACCATTATTCTCTACATCAACAACCATCATTCTGTACAACAACCACTATCATTCTCTACATCAAACACCATTATTCTTTAAACTAAACACCATCATTCTCTCCATCAATCACAATAATTATCAACACCAAACACCATCTTTCTCTTAACTAAACACCATAATTCTCTCCATCAATCACAATAATTCTCTACCCCAAACACCATAATTTTCTTTTACCAAATATCATCATTCTTTGCATCAAACACCATCATTCTCCTCATCAAAGCAAGACTCTTAACATCCGATTACTTATATGACCAATAACATTTGCTGTGTTAGTGATTGTTAGAGAATGTTTGGTTTATGCTCAACAGTTATTATGTTTTGGGGTTCTGTAAAATATATATAAATATATGTTGATATATAATATTTAGGCTGGAGGGGTTTTGGAGATGAGATGTGGGTGTAAATGCAGTTTTTTCTTAGTTAAAAGTTACACACTCACACTCTTTCTTCTGTTAGTTTCACACCAAACATCAGCCCACTAAATCAATGCTGAAGTGACGCTCATGTACCTGATCCAGCACTGATCGTTCTCCAGGTTCCCTGTGGTATTTAGGAGGTGAAGAGGTCGAGAAAAGCCATCAATCAATCTTCTTTAGTGTACAGAGGCTATCCCTACAGTCCAGACTGGGTTTACTGATGGGACAGAGGACTGGGAATTAAGGAAAGAGATAAAATTGAACAGAAATCCATTAAAGAGCATACTCACCCACCTGTAACCTTTACATCTCCTGCTAAAGTCAATGGTTGTGTATGGAGCCCTAATTACTTGATTATGTATTATCTTCATTTATTTTACCTTTTAAATTATTGCCATTCATTATTAAATATTATGGGGGCAGTGGAGTTTGGCTGAGTGCAGTACTCATCAAAAGTATGGACACACCTCTTCTCATTCAATTTATTTTCTTTCTTTTTATTATTTTTGTTAATTTAATATTGAAGATATTAAAGCAGTACAGAAACACATGTGGAATTACAGTGGCTTGCAAAAGTATTCATACCCCTGGAACTTTTTTTTCACATTTTGTCACCTTATAATCATAAACTTAAATGTGCTTTATTGAAATTTTAAGTGATAGACCAACACAAAATAGCACATGATTGTAAAGTGGAAAGAAAATGATACATAGATTTTAAAGATGTAATCAAATTATTATTATTATTATTATTATTATTATTATTATTATTATTATTATTATTATTATTATTATTATTATAAGAAGCTACATTTAGCTTTGAGGACAGATCTGCACACTCCTGGTATTTTAATCTTAGTGTCTTCATGAGGGAGAATCACCTGAAATAGTTTTCTCAGCATATTGAAGGAGTTTCTGGAGGTGCTGAACAATAGTTGCTGCCTTTCCTTCACGCAGTGAAGCTCCAGCTCATCCAAAATCACTTATCTGGGGATTGTGGAGGACAAACACTTTTTTTTTACTCTTTACTACATAATTTCATATGTGCCCCTTAATTGGTTTATGTCTTTAATATTAATCTACAATGTAGAAAATGCATTAAATAAAGAAATAAAGAAAAATATAGAATGAGAAGGTGTGAGCAAACTTTTGACTGGTACTGTATATACTAGGACTGTTCTCAAAATGGAATTTACTAAAGTCATGAACTGGGATTTTCTTTATCGACTGGAAACATTTTCTCTCCACAGAGTGAGGACATTTGTTTTGCTGTATACTTATAAAACACTTTGAGTATTAATGAGGATTACATAAAAACAGACCATTATTATTATTACTACTCTTTACTAGAGGTGGGACGAAATATTGATATTGTGATATGGCTCTCATTTTTCAATGGTGTCAAAACATGGATATTTGGCTTGAACCATAGGTGCTCTGAAATCCAAAGACACACCCCCAATTGGACTTAGTTAGGACTTAGTTACTGCTTCATTACTCCACATGGTGGTTCTAATCAAATGAATAAGGGTAAACCTGTAGTGATATATATATATGTTGATTCTGTGAAACTGACACAAATAAACATGTTTTTTTTTTTTTTAAGGGGGTCCAGTGTGGCTAAGTTCATGTGTGCTCAACACCCCTAAACCTCTGATCCTAGACTCCCCCCCTGCTCATTAAAATTCTAAAATGTTAGAGATCATTTAAAGCCAGAGTGGTAGATGTTCTGCACTGTTTCAGTGTTCTCAAGTCTCACGCTTTGAGTGTCAGGCGCGAAGAACTGTCCGATTCAAAAGTTCTGAAACACACGTGAAAGCAAACCCAACCCCCCTGTTAAACAACTGAAAAACTGCACGCACACTAGTTGATTTTACAATAGTTATAGACCAACTAGTGACTTTTAAACAAAAATGTGTTAAAATATCGGTTTACAGTTTAGATTTTCTTTAGGGTAAGTTTGTTTAGTTAGTTAATTTAAGAATTAATGTAAATGTACACTTTCCTGTTCTTGTGCTTTTGCTGTAGCCAACTGAAATAATAAACATCTAAAATAATAAAAACAGAACACAATACTGGTACTTTTACTTTCAGTATTTGAGTAGAAAATATTAAAATAAACTACTTGCAATACTTAAATAGAAAAAAAAGTGAAATACTTCAGTACTTCTACTTAAGTACAAAGCTTTTTTATTAGAGTACTTGTACTTTTAATCAAGTCTGGATCTCTTTATACATGCCTGCAAATAAATTCATACATCCTGGTATTGGCTTATTTAGGAGTGTTATATCCTCGTAAGTAACACAGATGCAGTGAGATATGTTTTGGGATATATCAAGTATCGTAGAGTAGAGTCTTAGTTTTTTGATGTCATGGTTATCGTGAGATGCCCTCCGCTTCACATGTACAACTCTATACCACCAGCATTCTCCAGTAAACACCATCACTATACATCTACACTGTCTAACACTATTCCAAAACGCTGGTGTTTATGTTTAAGGAGATTGTATGACAATTAGACCTTCAGTTACCTACATTATTTGGTCAAAGTTATGGAACAGCTGCTCATTAAGTGTTGCTTAAGAAATTAAGTATATTTAAAAGATTTTATCCTGCTTTTGATGAAGTAACTGTCTCTAATTGGCAGAGAAGACTTTCTACCATTAGTTTTTCATTAACTTCACTAGGCCCCGAATCTGCCGCCACCCAGGAGACCCCCAGCCTGTGCCAGCAACTCCCATTTTACTAACAAGTGAAGTATGGATTCAGAGTCTGCTGAAGCTCCTTTAACACCCCCCCAAACACCCCCAGCACGCCCTGTTAGATTTTTCATTATGAGAGAGATAATTTGATAATTGGATCAGAATTGGCTATTAGAACTGCTTTATGATAAGTGCCATATTAAACTGTCGTATGATATCTCAAGGCATTTGAACTTCAGCTAGTTTTGAAATTAGATTTTAAATGAAACGTGAAGAAGGGGAAATGTGAAACAAGGCTGTTAAAGGGGTTCATAGAGGAAGAAAAATCTATAAAGGAATCAATATATAAGAACATAATTATAAATTAACCTCTTCATGCTGTAGACTCAAGAAAACATTCTACACATTCTACAGTTTTAATGATGTGTTCATATTTAATTAATTACTTTAAGCATAAAGGTCCAATTAACAGAGATTCAAAAGTGTAATATAATTAAAATAGTTTTAAGCCCAGTGCACACTGGCCATCAAACACAACAATCTCTAGTATTTACCACCATCATTCTCAATCAAACACAATCATTCTCCACACCCAACACCATCATTCTTATCATTTTTCATCAAACACCATCATTATCTACACCAAACACCATCATTCTCATTATTCTCCATCAAACACCATCATTCTCTACACCAAACTCCATAATTATAGATCAAACACCACCATTCTCTAAACCAAACACCATAATTCTCATCATTTCCATCAAACACCATCATTCTCCACTAAACACCATACTTTTCTGTCAAACACCATCATTCTGCACCAAAGAATATCATTCTGCATCAAACACCATCAATGTCTAGATCAAACACCATCATTCTCTACACCAAACACCATCATTCTCATAATTTTCCATCAAAAACCATCATTCTCTACACCAAACAACATCTTTCTCCACTAAACACCATAATTGTCTACGCCAAACACAACCATTCTACACCAAAGACCATGATTCTGCATCAAACATCATCACTGCCTATATCAAACACCATCATTCTCTACACCAAACAACATCATTCTCATTATTTTCCATCAAACACCCTCATTCTCCACACCAACCACCTTCATTTCTTAAGACACATTACAATTCTCCACTAAACCCTGTTATATGCTCTCCATGCATACCTTATTTAGACATAATTTCAGTAGCCAGTGGTGTATTGGAATAACACATCTATGACATTTTTATTACACTATAGTCAGAGAAATATCTCAGACATTCTCATCTTTCCAAACACTGCATCTGAACTTTATTTGCTGCTCATGTTTCCGGCTCCCTGCCGGCCTCAGAGATTCTGCCTTTCTTGTATTTCTGTCACAAAATGACACTGTATTATTGTTCCATCGCTGTGATCCATCTCCAAACCCCAATTTGCTGCTCCTCAGCCTCTACAGCAGCAGGAGACGAGATGCAGCAGCAGCAGCAGCAGCTCGGTGTTTAGGCTACAGAATTGCTGTCCTATTCTGCATCATTTATCCAGTTAAAACCATCGCTTTTTCTCTAAACAACAAAGTTATTCACCAAACAAAATATCTCAGCATAGTTCACCATCAAATACCAGTATTCACTAATACTAATCACCATCACTCTGCAATCAATCATTATTATTATTCTTCAAAACACCCTTTTCTTTTATTTTACCAAACAATTCTCCAACAAAAACCATAACTCTATATTACAGTTTTTCCCAACTGTTTAAAGGCATTTCTAGAAACTTGGCTCAGTTTCTCAAAACTCTAAACACAAACTGAAAAGTATTAACTGATGTGTTAAAACTGATTCCTTCCACCAAAACAACACACACAGCTATTTTATGGCTATGTCCTATATCGCTTATATATATTTATATGCATCAAATAAACACTGACAAGATAAATTCAAAGTGCTGTTATCAGAAGTATTTGGTTATGGTTTTGGCTTCTTGAGGCCACTGTACAAATTCAAATGCATACAAGTCCATGGAAAATGTTACATTTCTGTTCTTTATATTTATTTGGTGCAGTGTAGGACCCCCCCCCCCCTCCCATTTAGCATTACAGTACTACATGTGCAGTATATGCAACACAAATATAAGCTGTTTTTACTGTATGTAGTTTGTTGCAAAACTTTTCATGAGGAAAATCAGTTCACATACAAAGAGGTAACTAATTTTTTTTACTATTTATGTATTTAAAGGTCAGTGATTCCTAGGTGACCAAGCTGTACTAAATGATGCAGTTTGTGTTGTGTGATTTAGAATGATATTTGAGTGAGAACATGTGGAATTGTGGTTAGAGTTTTGCAGTTTGGAGTCACAATGTTCACACATGAGCTTCATGTTTTTGGATTTGTGTGCATAGTTCCATATTTTGTGTGTATACAATGTGGAAAAACTGTAAACTCACCATTTCCCCCAACATCTATAAGTCTCTGTCATGTCTGGTGCTGAAAGCACACCTGTGTCCACCACACTCAGCTCAACCTGCGATTTCCAAGCTTCCAACTACAATACCCAGAATGCACCACACCATGACATCAAGCTCACTCCCAATCACATGATACACAGCATGACACCTCCAGGAAGTCCTGAGTACTGATTTCCCTCAGTATATAAGGACCATGCTCATGCTCACACTTTGCTGAGTATCTGTTTGGTTATCCTGCATTACAAAGCGTTTCTATAGCCCTGGTTTGATATCCCGTGTGTGATCCTGTTTTTGTGTTTTTCCGACTTTGATTTTTGCCTGCGCCCTCGTATTGGATTACTGTGTATGACCTGGACTGTTTATTCGTTTTTGGATTTTTGCCTTCTCTGTGATACTGCCTGCCCATGTATGAACTCTGGACTGTTACCCATTTATGGTATGGTATCTCTCTGCTACGTCTCGCTGGTACTGAACCTTTTTGTCTCAACTATCCTTGTAAGATCTTGCTCTTTTAATAAAGCTATTTATTTGCATCCGCACAAGTCTCATCCTTGTCTGGCCCTATGAAGAATGACAGTCTCTATCAGAGACTGTCATTCTTCACTACTCATTAAAACTGTACCAACAAACCAACAAACACCATCATTCTTCACTAAATACAAACAATCTACAATCTCTAATAAATTTCATCCCCAATCCGAATCTCATCCCGCATTCTCCACCAAATACTATAATTACTCATCAAACACCATCACTTTTAAACACCATTTAGCATTCTATACAAAAAAATTAATTTTGTTCCAAACACAATTCCTTAACAAAAATCTCAGCCATTCTCCTACTTTTCCAAACACTGTATCTGAGCCGCTGCTCATGTTTCTGGCTCCCTGCTCATCTTCTCTTTTATTTCTGTCACAAAATGACACTGTATTATTATTCCACTGCTGTGATCCATCTCCAAACCCCATTTTCCTGCCCCTCAGTCCCCCACAGCTAGCAGGAGGCGAGATGGGCTCGGTGTTTAGGCTGAGGAAGGGCCGGCCTGTTCTTTGTAGGATTTCTTTTGTGTGGAGAGCGCGGTCATTACGCTTCTCCAGACGGCGTGATGGATTTTCAACAAGCCTGTCCTGCGGCCGGGCCGAGGTTAGTCATTAAGGTAGCTGTAGGTAAAGTAGATGATGAAAGCAGCCTCGAGTCCATTACACTTTTAGCGAGGTTACTACGACTCCGGCCGCATTCTCATTACGGAGGCGCCATGAATTATTTATGCGCCACGCATTCAAATCGGCAGGGCTAAAGGTGGCGGATGCCATTAAATCGCTGTGATTCTGAATTTAATGCTTAATGAATACTTCACTAACCTGTTCCTTCACCTCGCCATCAGCTCCGGCCGTGAACGGGAACATCATTTAATGGCAGATTAAGAGCAGGTGTGGAGTGAAGAAGAAACATCGTATCGACTTGCTTTGATCTCCTTGCAGAACAGTTTTTCCTTAACAGGGAGATTTTTGTACAGACTGAGTAACTGAATACCCAATATTTCCTAGTGTTTATGTACACTATATAGCAGTGGCATGCAGTAAATATAGTAGATACCCCTTCTGCAACACCCCACCACCGCCGACCTACACATAGATGAATATCACAATAACTACATATTCACATATTCTCTGTCTTGAGTTAGTAATATGAACTTAATACACCTAGCAGCCAAAACATTAAAGGTGCATTATGTAGGACCTGAGAGCGAGTGTGTGAAATGGCCAGAGCAGTCCAATTTCAAAACACCACAGAGAGTAGTCTGCTCCGCCCACCCCTCCCCAGTCACGAAACTTATTTGGGTTGCCAAATTCAGCAGGCTGAATCTACACAACGTTAAGGCTAGTAGGAGAGGTGGAGATCTTAAGAGTATGAGCGAGAGGAGAAATACAGCAATTTTAAACTCTTCTAAAACCAGTATGTAGAGTTATATTGAGTGTATGTTACACGAGGAAGAGCTAAAGCTCCGCAATGTGCCGGGCCGGGGCTCCGCGAAAGTACCTGACTGAATTAGCTAGCCAGTTAGCTTACCTGTTCAGGAGAAAAGTAGCAGCTCTGGGTCAGTCTTGGAGTCTTTTTGAGCTTAAGTTCTCCCCACCGTTCGAACTCACTGCCAATATTCACTCTTGTTATATTTTTTGAGACATGCTGGGGCTTTTTAAGCTGTGTAGCAGCTGAGGTTTAACTGAACCAGCTCTGCTAGCTCCTTTGCTGTGCTGCGCTGCTGTAGTGCTGGCAACCTCAGGGGGTGGAGTTAGTGTTGGGGAACGAGCAGCAGGAAGAGTCAGAGGACAAAACAAACACAAAACACCGGGACGGCCTACACACTTAAAATAGGACCGTACTGCTGAAGCCCTGCTGACAAGAGCTGCCAGTGCTTTCACTCAACATGTTTCCTTAATATCTGATGATACATCCTGATCATTTTAACATTTACTACTGAAAATTAGTTATATAGTGGTCCTTTAAGTGCACACAAAAACTCACCAATCGGGCGGCCTATTATTGTGAATTAGTTTCACATTGAAATAAGCTGTTTTGTGTGTTGAAAGAGTTCCTCTTTCAGGTCTTATAACACAGTAATGATATCAGACAGCCTTATGCTCTGATCTCTTTTACTGCAGAACACACACGGCTGCTCAAAAAATCTAATCATTTAAAATGTAAAATGAAGCAGAATTGTAATATTTTCCTGGAACTGATAATGTTTTGGTCAAAATTTTACCAATTGCCTGTTTTTTTTAACTTATTTTCGAATGTATAAACTTCAAATATGTTCACACCTAAAATATATTTTCAAAAATGGTTAGACTAGAGTTTATATGAGTTGAAAGCAAAAAAACTTTGATGATAGTTCATTACATGACTTATTATTTTGACAAAATACATGAAGAGCATCAGGCGGACTTATTTTTCTTTATAATTACACCTCTAAAAACCTGACAATCAGAGCAGCCTATACCTTTCAGTATTTTGATCAGGGCCAATATGGCAAATAGCAAAACTGATTTACTAAACTAGATATTTATTTTCAGCTGCTTATAATACCAACAAATATTATAATAGTTGTTCCACAAAATGATAAGAAAAACACGTTTATTTGGGACACACAAATAAAACTATATACAAAACTTTTTAGTTAAAATAAATAAAAATGTTTAGTGCAAAATAAGTACTTAGTAAAATGTGCAAGTAAAATAAAACCTATATAAAGTAGTGCGCACACCATACCTAGATTTAGTTTGAGTGCAGGTAGTTTCACACTTTTTTTGAGGACACTTTTCAGTCATTTACTGATATTATTTGGTTTGAAACATCATATAAATATGTTTGAAGCACTAGAAGTGAATAATATTGGTTGGGTAAAAGAAAATTTCACGCTTTTTTTTGTGTTGTGGGGAAAGTCCTTTTTTCAACACTTTGAGGAATCAGTGGAAACGATGACGTCATGTGATATTATGTAATTATTTACTGCATACCTTACTGCACACCACTGATATATGTAGTGCCCTCACACTCATCCTCACAGATATAGCTGCCCCAAATTTGTGAGATTTTAATTATATTATTAAGAAAGGTAAAAGTTACCAGGAACAATAAATGATTATAAATTAAGACTGATATGGGTAATATGTATTGAGCTACATATACAGAAGTAGTGTGTAATGAAAGCTCTTGATACAGCAGCATTATGAGGACGAGCATTGTTCTGTTAGAATAGAGCACCAGAGTGTGTGTTTGAAAAAGGTAGGACCACTGATGGAAGGACCTCATTAACATAACGTTGGGCTGTGTTAAAGTGCCTGTAATAAAGACCAAATGTAATCAGGCATTGTACCAAGCTACACCCCACACCATGAAATCAATACTTCTAAACGTACAATTTTACACGATTTGCAAGTCCCATCGTTTTAGACTCTTTTTTATGATTTATTCATATAATCACAGTTTTAACTGTTTTAACAAATTACTACTGCATTTGTAACAAACATAATGTCATATCGAGACATTCTGTACTAATATCAGCAATATCCAGCTCTTACTAGCATTAATAGGGCTATTTTTAAATTTTCCTTTTAAAAGTCTTATTTATTGTAAAAAAAAAAAAAAAAAGAAAAAAGAAACTGTAAAGTAGTTTTTTGTGATTTTGGAGATTCACCGGTATCACTTTAAAATAAGACTACCTTTATAAAGGGTTTATAAATGGTTTACAATTAGTTTATTAATGGTTACACATACGTAGAAAGGGCAACAATGACCTGTTGTTTATAAAGGACTAAAAAAGAGTTAGTGGTGGAATGATTAAACTTGGGAGTTAAATGGTTAAACTAATGTTGACTGATGGAGAATATGGAGATGGAGAAGACAAAGTAAATTGAGTATCTGACAAGATGTGAAGTTTAACAATATAGATGGCTGTGGGTTCATTATTTGGTAAACAACAGGTTACTGTTGCCCTTTCTAATTATGTGTTATAACTGATTATTAATGATTTTTAAGGCATTTACAATCTAATTAGTAACCATTAATAAACTAATTAGTAAACCATTTATAAACCCTTTATAAAGGTAGTCTTATTTTAAAGTGGTACCGATTTACCTAATAGTTTGAGTGTCTGAGTGTTTCCACTGGTTTAGTGCTTTTCATTTACATTTAAATCTAATGCATTTATCAGACCCTCTTCTCCAGATGGACCTCTAGAACTACTCTTCTCTCTAATCGGATCATTTGTTTTTATGCTATTGGAAACAAGCCCGAGTCTGAGAACGAGTTCAGTAAATACATTTATTCATCAGGTCATTCACCCTGTAACTCCAGTTCAGGTCCAGACAGAGTTAATGTATTCAGCACCTAAGACTGAGACTGACAGCTTCCCGTCACTGATGCCCCACCTTCCGTTTATCTGACAGGTTGACTGGTACAGAAAGAACCCTCAGGACTCGGTACTGAGCTAAACCCTGTAAACCCTCTCTGAGCACTCGCTATGCAATTACTGACCCGTTTGATTGGTCAGAATAAAGCGGTTTGGGTGGACGGAGTGGGAGGGGCTCTGTGTTCGCTACAGTGCTTTCAGATATGTAGGTTTAATTAATTTTAATAAAGCCAGGCCTCTGTTTTTTTATTAGGCTGAACTGTGCAGTCGGTTCTGGGCGGGTAATCTCCATACAGCAGCTCAGTTCAGAACATACCAGCACAGAACTCAGAGCTTACCCTGGCATGCTGTATCTCAGGGGTATTGAATGCAAGTTCAGTCCAGAACTTTATAATGTCTGCTAAACTGAAGTACTCAGATATCATCTGAATAAATAACAACTGGAATGTGCATTTTCTGAATACACAGCTCAAAGAGGTGTTGCTAGGTGATTGCTCATGTAGTAGAGTAGAAAATGCTTGCTAAGGTGTTGGTAGGGGGCTGCTAAGGTGTTGGTCTAAGGCTGCTAAGGTGTTGGTAGGGGGCTGCTAAGGTGTTGGTCTAAGGCTGCTAAGGTGTTGGTAGGGGGCTGCTAAGGAGTTGGTCTAAGGCTGCTAAGGTGTTGGTAGGGGGCTGCTAAGGTGTTGGTCTAAGGCTGCTAAGCATAAAACATAAACTACACAATTACTTCTAAGAGTTTGTAACTGAAAATGTGACCTGTAGAGAAGTTGGTTGCACTATAGCAAAGGTTATGGTATACTTAGATATTCCATAAATATGCAATATTTTTTGTGGTGCACATATTTGAATAGTTACTCTACACTAACTTTAATCTCACCCACTTAATAGTTACACCACACACATTCCCTTGATTCTGCCACACCAATTTCCATGTTCATGCCAGATCTATAGCATTTATGTAGTTTTGCTGCATAAAATTCTAAATTTTGAATACCTTTACTGTCTATTTTAATATCTGTAGTTTTTGTCAAACCCATTTCTAGTGGTTTCAGACAATTCCTGGAATAATATATTACTTTTATAAGTATTCAGCACTGGATGTGCTACACCTAGTTTCATAGCTAGCAATATTTATTCTCAGTGCTTTAGTTTCACTACACTTATTGCCTTGATTTCAGTGCACCCTTTTAATAGATACAGAGCAAACATTTCCAGAGTTACACTACACCCATTTCCACCTATTCCCATATTTATGCCACAACCATTGCCACTGGTTTCATTACACCATAGTAATTCCATGCTATGCTAAACCTATATGGCGTCACATTAATGTCAATAGTAGGAGGCACAAAAATAACAGGTGAAAAAAATAACCAGCATGTTTTAACATTTTGTGTGTGTAAATTAACTTCTCGTGGGGGCAATTGTGAAACTTGCGAGCCAAAAAAAAAGGAATCATGTGCTCGCTGAACAAAATATCGCTCTCGAGCTTCATTTTCCTCCATCTCAGGTGTTTTTTCCTCTCTCGAATTCACAGTTATCCAAACTGAGATATCAGACAATAGCATTCGCTGAGGGAGGTGACCCTGACCCCACCCCCAAACTGTCAAAACCACCCCTTTTTAAAATTTGAGCGCAAAAAATCTCACTCGAGCAAAAACAGCAGCTGCAGGTAATTTCCATGGTGCGTGAGGAAAACATCCGAGAGAAGAAAAATGAAGCTGGAGAGCGATATTTTGTTCAGCACCCACAAGATTTTTACTCCTGAGTTTCACATTTGCGCTTGTAAGGAGTTAATTTGCACACGCAAAATGTTAAAACATGCTGGTTAATTTTTGTCACCAGGTATGTTTACACCTTCGACTTTTGACATTGATGTGACGCCATAGACCTAGTCTACCTATTTTCATGTTTAAACTGTGTAAACGATTTGAGTGTTCATATAAAACCTTCAGTAAGCGTACAGAACCTGAGAATTCCCTAAAGTTCCGGAGCATCGTGCAGCGTATCGTTAGTATTCAGCATCAGCAGCACTAAAGCTCTCGCTTCACTAAATCACTCTGAAATTCTCTAAGCTCTGTGAGAGTCAGATCGGCCGAGCCGCAGCTCTAAATATATATATTTTTCTTCTGCTGGAGTTCAAAGTGTGTCCTGACACTTTGGCACCGTCACAGTTGTTGTCGCTGAAGATGACGGCCGGGCGGCAGAGCGCCAGCTTTATTGTCATCTCTCTCCACGCTCGCTCGCCCGCGACGACGATAAATAATGCAGAAAGCCGGCCTTTCACTTTACAAAGAGGAGGAAGAAGAAAGACGAGGAAGAAATGGCACGGCCTGTGGAGCATCACTTCAAACCGCACACACACACTTGTTGACTCGCCGTGCCCGCCATGTAAATTCTGACATTTCTGGCAGCTCTGTATTCCGCCCCGCTGCCGACCGCCGGCTCTCAGAGTGGGAAAACAGGAGCGGACGTGGAAAATCGCTCCGGTTTGATGCCTTAATCACACCGTTACGGTGAAGACTGGCTACGAGAGTGGTTTCTCCATTTCTTCTGAAGCAGAGTGTCCCACCGCCCTCGCAGTTCTCTCGAAACTGCCCATTACAACTGATCGCTCTTATTTTTTTACCACATCAAAGAGAATGCAAAGCTGCAGAAGTCGCTTTTTAGGGACAGCGAGTCCGCTGGCCTCTTCATTTAAAAGCCACATCTGACTCTGAATGGACTGTCTGAACACTCACCATTCATGCCCACTTCGCATTAAGTCAAGTGATGTCTCGGTGCCGCGCTCGCTTTGAACTTTAAATAAAAGAAGACGCCGGAGATGAAACGGTTTGAAGACAGATGCGAGCAAACTGCTATCAGAGCCAGATTGACCAATCTAACCTGTCCTAAAGAGTATACTGGACACTACTCAGACAATACACAGTCTATGGTGTAGCCTGTGTAAGTGTTCCATGTTGTTCTGAGTGTTTATAGTTGTATGACTTGTATATAAATTGTGTTGTTGTATCTGCATCCTTCATCAGCTCAACTGCAAAGGTGTGAATGGGTAGGTGGGAAAATGAGGTTCAGCAAACCAATCAAAGCTGCTGTCTGTGACAACGCACAGACAAAGTTCTGCAAATGTACAAGACAACTTGCTTTAGTCGCATCATAAATTGCATTTAGTACACTAAAAATAAGTAAGTAGATAATGTATGCTACAGGAATAGCAATTGTGCTAAAATAAATTAATAGGAGCAGCGTTTTTTTGGTCTATTTTTATACATAATGTGCACTGGATTATAAGTCGCACTATAAGAAAGGGGGGGCGGTAAGCTAACTAAGTTAAGTAAAGCTCAGCAAAGTAAACAAAACTGTAATAAAGAAAGACTTTCTTTTAAAGTCAAACGAGCGCTGAGTGTAAATCTGCACAGATTTCTCTCCTCAGTAAAGTGCTTCTATTTTTTTTACAGTAAGCTTAGATTCTCAAATTTCTCCAGCACTAAGCCTGAAGCATTAGCATTAGCTGCTCATCGATCCAGCAGTGCCAGCCTGGGATAGTTGCAGGCTACAGGCCGATAATACTTACCTCTGAACGGGGAAATAGCGAGGGCGGTTAGCGGCTAATGCTAATGCTACTGCAGCCCAGGTGCTGGAGAACTTCACTGAAACTCACATCGGATTATAAGGCGCACTGAAATTTCAAGGATTTCAGGTATGCCTTATAGTTCAAAAAATATGGTAATGTTTTAAGAATTTTTTCATTACTTTTGGAAAGATTTTTCCTAACATTTAAGTGAACTTTAAACTAGGTATTTTTACATTTTTAGAAAAAAGTTTCTGTGTGAGCATTTTCTCTTAACATTAGGGGAGCTTTGAATGTTACTATGTGAACATTTGCTTCTAGCTTTAGGATAACTTTTAGATAATGTTACTCAAGGTTGCGGGAACATTCCCTATTAGCTGGGATGTGTTCCAATTGCATCAGAGAGAATAAGAAGAAGCTGCAACAATAATGTAAAGCTGCAAAAGTTGTTGTTTAGTGACGAGTCTGTATCATTTTTTATTTAAAAGCGACTCCTCACTCTGAGGGGGCATCAAGTAAAGTGATGTCTCGGCGCCGTGCTCGCTTTGAACTTTAAATAAGGAGATGCAATGTTTTGAAGACGGACGCGAGTGAGCTGCTTTTAGAGAGCGAGTGAAGTGGAGCAGGAGCCATTATTGACTGAACTGTCCTAAAGCCACCGCACCACTGTACACTCTAGCGTCTCTCCACTGTGACGGGGAAGACAGATCGCCCGCTGCACCATCCCGGTCGAGTGCTTCCTGACATCCGCTCTAATGAAACTGTCGGCCCGCGGGCACGACGGCAGCTGGACACTCAGCGAAGGGCAGAGCGGGGGATGGAAAGGCTCAGGTGGTGTTAGATTATACCAAGGCTGCGTCCCAAATGTATGCTTCACTCTAATACTACAGGGTATATACTATATACCAATTACTTATATATGCATGGACCTTAGTGGTCCCAGTTCTATAAAAATAAAAACAAAATCTTCTACCATGTTCCCAAATTTCCAACTAGAATCGCTGCCTATTTATTTGTCTCAGCAAATCTTCATTAGCACAGTTTAAAAGACCAGAAGCAGAGTGGATTTTTACCAGTATACCAAGTTAGTCTCAACAATAAAGGTGCAGTTCTTCTAAAACATTTAAAAATTCAGTTAAAGTACCAGAGCTAAGCACTGCTTACTCTGTTTACCGCTAAGACCATCCAAAGCTACTACGCTCCAGTTCAACTATTCAAAATAGTGTTTTAAACTCTATTTAGACACTGTCCAGACTAGAACATAAATGTGATAAGATCAGTACTAATACTACCAAGTCCAGCACAACTACACTAATGTTAGCTATCAGGCTAACAGCTAATTCAATCACTGATTTGGCCATTTTACTCTAACATCAACCAGACTTACCAAAAAACTGTAAAGAACTTCAAACAGAGTGTTTATCTCTCAGTGCACCACATGATCAATAAGATTATGGGTCCACTTAATAAAGGATTCATAAATAGTTTGTAAAGGAATTTATTATTGGATATTAATTAGGTTATAAACCATTATAAGCAGTTACACACATAAATAGGTAGGGGAACAGTGGCCTGTCCTCTACCGAATAGTGAGTCCACATTCGTCTATACTGTTAAACCTCAGAACTTTCTATATGCTTATCTTATTTTGTCTTTTCTATCAGTCATCATTAATATTTATGTTAATAACTTTATTCATTTGAATATCATTACATGTTAAATTACTAAACTGACTTTCTATATAATTTAACAGATATGTTGAAAAGTTATTTTCAGTGTGGCACTTTCTATTTATGTGTTGTAAGTGATTATTAATTGAATTATTCACAATTTAGTTTATAACCATTAATAAACTCCTTTATAAACTATTTATAAACAGTTTGTAAAGGACCCTTATTTTAAAGTGGTTCCAAGATTATAATTGACTAACTAGATAGATAGACAACTGGACTTTTATTGCCAAGGCTGCATGTCAATCACTGCATTCCTTAAGTGTAGCCCCGCCTCTTTACAATGTAGCAGAATAAGATTTATAAATTGATTTCTGGAGGAAAATAAAAATGTGGTAATATTAGCACAGGGACAACTGTAGACACTAGAGATGGAAAGACAGTTTAGAAGAGAAAATGAGAGAGAGAGAGAAAGAGAGAGAGAGTACACAGGGTTGTTTACCATACAGAGATAACATCAGTGTGTGTAGAGCTCCAAGTAACTCAGAGCCTTAGAGACTAAGCACGCACACACCGCTCACACTACAGCGATACCTCACCCCAACATCTCACCCCACATTAATATAATCCGCATTCTCCACCAATTTTAAAGAAAGTGGAGATATATGCTATTGTTGCTAATAAATAGTTAAAGTCAAGATAAAATGATTAGAATGGCATGAACAGTCCCCGCAATCATCAAACATTCCACCTTAACAAAAACTTAGCTTCTGATTTGATTGCTCGTTCCACCTTAAATGGTGCTGTTATTACATTTATAGTGGAATGTATATTTTTTACACTTTAAATGGTGTAGCAGTTACTGTACCAGTAAGGTGAAATTTTTAGTTCTATCATCACCATGAAGCTGCTGTACCATTTAAGGTGTAACTAAAAGTTCCACCTTAAACATAATTGCTGCACCATTTAGGGTGATACCACAAATTCCAACAGAAAACCTCCTAGCAACCACCTTACATATTATAGGAAATCATCAAGAAATGTGTAGTTTTACCTTTCAATGGGGTATCAGTTATGTTTAAGGTGGAACTGCTAATTACAGCAGTTAAAGAAAGTGATGACCACATGACCAACTCGATTAATAGAGCAGCCACCTAATAGGCACAATAGCAACCACCTAACCTACCACAGGAACCATCTAAAAAAAGTATTTTTTATCACCATGTAACTGCTGTTTTATTTAAGGTGTAACTAAAAATTACACCTTAAAAATAATTGCTGTACCATTTAGGGTGATACTACAAATTTCAACAGGAAACTTTCTTGGAAACCACCTCACATATTAGAGCAACCATCAAGGAGTTTTGTAGTTCTACTTTAAATGAAATCAAATTTATTTGTATAGCGCTTTTTACAACAGGTGTTGGCACAAAGCAGTTTTACAGAAACATGATTACAGGAAAAAGAATCAGGCAAAACATTAAACATAGAAAATACAGAATACAGAACCCCCAGTGAGCGCGGAGGCAAGGAAAACTCCCTCAGAGCTGCAGGAGGAGGAAGAAACCTTGAGAGGACTAAGACTCACATTTGAGGGGGGACCATCCTACCACTGGTCAAACAGCTTTTAAATTAAAATTTAAAGTCTTTTATACATCCATATAGGTTTTATGTATTCAGGAGTGTAATAGTGCCACTAATGGCTTGGATGTAATCTGTAGTGGAGAGTAAGATGGTCGATGAGCAGCTGATCTGTGGTGGTGGTGGAGAAGAGCTGACTTCAGAAACTTCCATCAGTCTGGCCGGACAGGAGACGCGAGAGCCTGAGGGTCCAACAACGGTATCGATAAATGGTGTTTCAGTTTCATTTAAGGTGGAACTGCTAATTCCAGCAGTTAAAGAAAGTGATGACCACATGATAAACTCAATTTATATTTATTTTAAATTCACAAAATGCTGAACAAACATGTTAATATTCCTTAAACAATCACAAAATACTGATCAGCTTCAGTGCAGTAATTTATATTCATAAAAATACTGATCATCTGTATTGATCTGCAGTATTTGAAGTATTTGTTCTGTTCTCAGAGAAACACAGTAGAATTGATCAGCCAGAAATTGTAGGACAGTCAAGATTCCCAGTGATTAAAATCATGTTTCACTGCTAACAGATACAGATGGTTCTGTGTGTGTGTGTGTGTGTGTGTGTGTGTAGTCCGGGTGACTGGTTGTGAGGTATAGGAGCAGTATCTAGTGGCAGGATTCCCTCATTACAGCAGGCTGATGGTATAATGAGCAGAGTAATTACTGGGGGCTGAGTGAAGCCCATGGGCCTGAAACTGGTGCAACACCAACTAGTGGAGATCACTACAGGGCATCACTTATACCAGCTCAGACTGCCCCTTTAATACACTTTAATGTCTGCCAATTCTTTAGAATTTATTTTTTAAACTAACACCCAAATAACTACATAGAGTACCACAGCAACCTAGGAACACATTGGCAACCACCTGAAATACCAAAGGCCTAAGACACTGATGAACTGCTTAACAATACTGAATCAACACCACTGCAAATGCCACAACAACCACTTGGAACATCTTATCAACCACCCAAGCGACCACCTTCCATACCATGGCAACCATACCATGGAACACTTTAAACAATGGCACCTACTTAGCAACTCTTTAGCAACCACCTGCTACACCTCAGCAATCAAACAAGCAACCATCTCCTATACTGCACTCTCCTATAATAAACACTAAAGAACACCCTAGCAAGATCAAGACACCAATTTAGAAGCACTTTAGCAACCACCCCAAAAATCACTTCATATACCATAGCAACCACCAAGGAACACCTTGACAACCACCTTAAATACCAAAGCACTGAGAAGCTAAGAAACTTCTTGGCAATGACATAGCACTCACATACCCAATCAACGCCACTGAAAATGCCACAAAAAACAAACACCTGAAATAACTTATCAACCACCCAAGTGACCACTTCCTATACCCTGGCAACCATACCATGGAACACTCAGCAACTCTTTAGCAACCACCCACTTCACCTCAGCAAACAAACAAGCAACCATCTCCTATACAATAGTAAACACTAAAGAACACCTTAGCAACACGAGACATCAACTTAGAAGCACTTTAGCAACCACCTGGGACACCTTAGCAACTACCCTAAAAATCACTTCATATGTCAAAGCAACCACCTAAGAACACCTTAAATACCAAAGCACTGAGAAATTACTCAACGGAATTACTGAATCAACACCACTGCAACTGCACCAAAAACCACTTGAAACATCTTATCAACCACCCAAGCGACCACCTTCCATACCATGGCAACCATACCATGGAACACTTTAAACAATGGCACCTACTTAGCAACTCTTTAGCAACCACCTGCTACACCTCAGCAATCAAACAAGCAACCATCTCCTATACTGCAATAAACACTAAAGAACACCCTAGCAAGACCAAGACACCAATTTAGAAGCACTTTAGCAACCACCCCAAAAATCACTTCATATACCATAGCAACCACCAAGGAACACCTTGACAACCACCTTAAATACCAAAGCACTGAGAAGCTAAGAAACTTCTTGGCAATGACATAGTACTCACATACTCAATCAACGCCACTGAAAATGCCACAAAAAACACACACCTGAAATAACTTATCAACCACCCAAGTGACCACTTCCTATACCCTGGCAACCATACCATGGAACACTCAGCAACTCTTTAGCAACCACCCACTACACCTCAGCAAACAAACAAGCAACCATCTCCTATACAATAGTAAACACTAAAGAACACCTTAGCAACACAGATACATCAACTTAGAAGCACTTTAGCAACCACCTGGGACACCTAAGCAACTACCCTAAAAATCACTTCATATGTCAAAGCAACCACCTAAGAACACCTTAAATACCAAAGCACTGAGAAGTTACTCAACGGAATTACTGAATCAACACCACTGCAACTGCCACAAAAACCACTTGAAACAACTTATCAACCACCCAAGCAACCAACTTAACAACTCTTTAGCAACCACCTGCTGCACCTCACCAACCAGCCAAGCAACCATCTCCTATACCATAGCAAATACTACATGAAGTTCATCAGACATCTGGTCATACACAGCTCTCAGAACAGAAACTACTGTAGGATGGATGGGTGGGGCTAAACTGTTGTAAGATGAATGGGTAGGGGCCTGAATAGGTGGAGCTAAACTACTGTGGGTGGGTGAGCCTAAACCACTGTAGACGTAATAGGTGGAGTTAAAATGCTGTATGCTGAATGGGTGGAGCCAAACCTCTGTAAGATTGATGGGCAGGGCTAAACTGATTGCTATAGGATGAATGGGTAGAGCTTAACTGCTCAAGAATGGATGAGTAGAGGTCAATTAATGTAGGACGGATGGGTGGGGCTAAACTGCTGTAGGCTGAATGGGTGGAGCTTAAGTGCTCTAGAACGGATGGGTGGAGCTAATTTGCTGTAAGCAGAATGTAAGTGGTCATATGTAAATGTGTGTATGGTTATGCCTCCTGCATGTACAGTTTAAACTGCAGGTGTGAACAAAGGTAATTTGATGGATGTTTTTTCCCATAATTCCCGGCACACTCTGGCTGGTGTGATAGATGAAGTGCGTCTGATGGCAGTGCGTAACGCAACATCTGTACAGCTGCACACCCAGTGGGCTTTTAAATATTTAAATTAGCATAATTATCATTAACGAGCACACCTTAGCGTTTGTTTTATGAGTGTAATTAATGTTTTTAAATGCGTGGATCATTACATACAGAGATCAGATCCATCACTCCAGCTCATTAACATATGCAATTCCCTTCAACTGCATGCGCGCAGCCCATTGGCTGGGCTAAAGAAACCTTGTAATTAGTGTCTACCTGTAATTAACTCTATATAACATTACAATAAACCCAAATCGACATAAAGTCAGTTTTCAGTGAAAGCATCTACCAGTATTTAATTCTACTTAACATTAGAATAAACCCTAATAAACCTAAAGTCAGTTTTCAGTGAGAGCGTCTACCAGTAATTAACTCTATATAACATTAGAATAAACCCTAATAAACCTAAAGTCAGTTTTCAGTGAGAGCGTCTACCTGTAATTAACTCTATATAACATTAGAATAAACTTAAATGAACATAAAGTCTGTGGTCAGTGAGAGCATCTGCCTGTAATTAACTCTATATAACGTTAGAATAAACCCTAATAAACCTAAAGTCAATGGCCAATGAGAGTGTCTACCTGTAATTAACTCTATATAACATTAGAATAAACACAAAAAAAGTAAAGTCAGTGGTCAGTGAGAGCATCTACCTGTATTTAACTCTATATAACATTAGAATAAACACAAAAAAACGTAAAGTCAGTGGTCAGTGAGAGCGTCTACCTGTAATTAACTCTATATAACATTAGAATAAACACAAATAAACATAAAGTCAGTTACAATGAGAGCGTCTACCTGTAATTAACTCTACATAACATTAAAATAAACCCAAATAAACTTTAAGTCTGTGGTCATTAAGAGTGTCTACCTGTAATTAACTCTATATGACATTAGAATAAACCCAAATTAACCTAAAGTCAGTGTTCAGTGAGAGTGTCTACCTGTAATTAACTATATACAACATTAGAATAAACCCAAATAAACGTAAATTCAGTGGTCAGTGAGAGAGTCTACCTGTAATTAACTCTATATAAAAATTAGAATACTAAACCCTAACAAACATTTAAAGTCAGTGTTCAGTGAGAGCATCTACCTGTAATTAACTCTATATAAAAATTAGAATACCAAACCCTAACAAACATAAAGTCAGTGTTCAGTGAGAGTGTCTACCTGTAATTACCTATATATAATATTAAAATACTAAACCCAAATAAACATAAAGTCAGTGACAGTGAGAGTGTCTACCTGTAATTAACTCTATATAACATTGGAATATACCCAAATTAACATAAAGTCAGTGGTCAGTGAGAGCGTCTACCAGTAATTAACTCTATATAACAGTAGAATATACCCAAATAAATATAAAGTCAGTGTTCAGTGAGAGCGTCTACCTGTATTAACTCTATATAACATTAAAAGACTAAACCCAAATAAACATAAAGTCAGTGACAGTGAGAGTGTCTACCTGTAAATAACTCTATATAACATTAGAATAAACCCAAATAAACATAAAGTTATTGTTCAGTGAGAGTGCCTACCTTTAATTAACTTTATATAGCTTTAGAATACTAAACCCTAATAAACTTCAATTCAGTGTTCAGTGAGAGCATCTACCTGTAATTAACTCTATATAACATTAGAATAAACCCAAATAAACATAAAGCCAGTGTTCAGTGAGAGCGTCTACCTGTAATTAACTCTAGATAACCTTAGAATAAATCCAAATAAACATAAAGTCAGTGTTCAGTGAGAGCGTCTACCTGTAATTAAGTCTATATAACATTAAAATACTAAACCCAAATAAACATAAAGTCAGTGTTTAGGGAGAGCGTCTACCTGTAATTAACTTTATATAATTATAGAATAAACCCAAATAAACACAAAGTCAGTATTCAGTGAGAGTGTCTACCTGTAATTAACTCTATATAACATTAGAATAAACCCAAATAAACATAAAGTCAGTGTTCAGTGAGAGCGTTTACCTGTAATTTAATCTATATAACATTAGAAAAAACCCAAATAAATATAAAGTCAGTGTTCAGTGAGAGCATCTACCTGTAATTAACTCTATACAACATTAGAATACTAAACCCAAATAAACATAAGGTCAGTGGGCAGTGAAAGTGTCTACCTGTAATTAACTCTATATAACAGTAGAATAAACCCAAATAAACATAAAGTCAGTGCTCAGTGAGAGCATCTACCTGTAATTAATTCTATATAACAGTAGAATAAACCCAAATTAACATAAAGTCAGTGTTCAGTGAGAGTGCCTACCTGTAATTAACTCTATATAACATTAGAATAAACCCAAATAAACATAAAGTCAGTGTTCAGTGAGAGCGTCTACCTGTAATTTACTCTATATATCATTAGAAAAAAAAACAAATAAATATAAAGTCAGTGTTCAGTGAGAGCATCTACCTGTAATTAACTCTATATAACATTAGAATACTAAACCTATATAAACATAAAATCTGTGTTCAATGAGAGCGTCTACCTGTAATTAACTCTATATAACATTAGAATAAACCCAAATAAACATAAAGTCAGTGTTCAGTGAGAACTTCTACCTGTAATTAACTCTATATAACATTAGAATTCTAAACCTGTATAAACATAAAGTCAGTGGTCAGTGAGAGTGCCTACCTTTAATTAACTCTATATAACATTAGAATACTAAACCCAAATAAATGTAAAGTCAGTGTTCAGTGAGAGCGTCTACCTGTTATTAACTCTATATAACATTAAAATACTAAACCCAAATAAACATAAAGTCAGTGTTCAGTGAAAGCGTCTACCTGTATTAACTCTATGTAACATTAAACCCAAATAAACAAAGTCTGGGGTCAGTGAGAGCGTCTACCTGTAATTAACTCTATATAACATTGGAATAAACCCAAATAAACATAAAGTCAGTGTTCAGTGAGAGCCTCTACCTGTAATTAACTCTATATAACATTAGAATGAACCCAAATAAACATAAAGTCAGTGTTTAGGGAGAGCGTCTACCTGTAATTAACTTTATATAATATCAGAATAAACCCAAATAAACACAAAGTCAGTATTCAGTGAGAGTGTCTACCTGTAATTAACTGTATATAACATTAAAATACTAAACCTAAATCAACATAAAGTTAGTGGTTAGTGTGAGTTTTTACTTCTATTTAATATTATGTTTAATTTTATATAGAAATAATTACAGATAGACATTCTCATTGAAAAATTAGGCTTATAATAAAGTCAGTGAGTGTGTCTATTTGTAAGTAACTGTATCGGATTGTTTATTCTGAAGTTAATAAACGCTGATCTATATACTATATATTTGTATATCTGTAAAGATGATTGTAAATTCATTCTTTGTTGTATTTGTTATTTATATATATAACAGTAATGTGGAACCGCCTGGCTGTGTATGGTTTAAGAGAGATCAGTTTAGAGCGGTTCTGGAGCTGATTTGCCCGCAGTTTGTTTCATTTCCCTCCATTACATAATGATGAGGTCTGGCGGGCTGGTATAAAGCGGCGCATTAGGCGCTGATGGGCGCATGGTCCGGCTCCCTGTGGCGGTGGCGCTGCTCGTGGCGGGAGATAATGAGTGTTTTCACTGGGCGCTGGGTGGACATGTTTTGGGGAAGCCTTGTTTTTCTGCTGGCCTCGATTGCCTCGATTAGGCTTTTCCTCTTTAGGCCCTCAGCTGAAACATGCCTGTGTATGAGTTCTGTTCAATTACTCTTTAAACTGTAATAGGCTCCTTAAAATAAAGACGCTAAGGGTTCTTTGAGTAAAATTGTTGTGTAACCTCTTAGGGTTCCAACAAAACGTGTACAAAATAGAAATGAGATTGAGAGAAACAGAAAAATCAGTGAAGAACATATACAACACATTCAAATCATTATTACCAGCACTATCACTAACTTCCTCAATTAGACTTAGACCCTACCATTGACCCCTAACCCTTGTTTTTGAGTGGAACAGAGTTACAAGGGGAAGGGGTGAAATCCTCCTCTTGAGAATTGGGACAACCCTGCAAGCACTGGCTACATCATCAGGAGCGCTGAAGTTTAGTTTAGTAAATCTGCTAACTAGCTAATTTTAGGGCATTTTATAAAATAACGGGGAGAAGGTTCAGAAATGTATTATTATTGTCTATTTCCTAATGTCTCTGTGATGGGGAGCTAAAAACCAACCTGACAGACACACAGCAAGGTATCACACAAAAGACTAGACAAGGAAGACTTGAAACAAAGGGGCTTATATACATGAGGAGGGAACAGGAAACTGGAAACACCTGAGGATCAATCAAGAGGGGGCGGGGTTACAAATAACTGATGACAGGGTGGGGCTAGGGCGGAGACAGGACCAAAACACAACAATAGCACATGGCTGGGAAACACATGACAGGTAAACAGAGGGGCAGGAGCACAAGAGACCAAATAAGGGAGAAACACAAGACAGACATGGGCTAAGGTGTGACACATTGAAACAATACATTAAACTATGATAATATAGTGCTAACCATCACTTTTAACAGGAGAAATATTTGCATTTGTGGGTTTCTTACCAGTGATTCTAATACCCCTTCATTTGAAGTGTGCATCTGGATAATCTCAGTTTGAAGCTAACAAACCCTTTCCCCTCCCCTAACCTATACCCCTCCAGCCTAATAAGAATCAGGACACCTCTACCCCTTGGCATGCACGTGCGAAACAGAGAGGTAGGGGTAAGTGGTAGAGCCAAGGGGTGAAATGGGATTGGGTTTTCCTCTCTCCTTATCCTTCCTGACTGATTCTATTGATGACCAAAGTTACTGGATCATTACTTCACATGGTGAAATATCATATTGTCAGGACTCTGTGATTCCCACTCCTAAAAGAAACGATCCTGCATTATTGAAGACCAGTAGCCAGATGGCTGAAATGAGCATAAATTAGAGATGCACTAATTATTTGGCAAACTAAGCTAAAAATTACAACAACAAAAAAATTTGGTGTCCAGTTGAATGAGTGTCATCCTGCAGTGCTTCCTCAAACATTAAGGTTATTTTTAAGCAGCAGTAACAGACCTACATGCTCCATTGTGTTATTACTTTTTTTATTTGGTACTCAGTATTCAGACAAATATTTCATTTTGATCAATTTCAGTTTCACCCAAATGTCAGTCTTTTATATAGTAAATACCTATATATATATTAGGGGTGTCACGATTTCGATATTTTATCAAAATTGATCTAAATTATGTCATGGTCTCAAGCATTGAAGTCAAAAAGAGGACTGACGATCCCTCCCTTTAAGCTACGCAAGCACAAGCGCGCGCTACGCAAATGGCGCAGCACACGCCATGGACATTGTGACTGCTCAAAGAGCAGCCCTTTCTCCAGAGAATGTGGAGATTCTCATCTTCTTAAAGAAAAACTTACAAATATAAAAATAACAGTTGTTTTCTCTAGCCTCAAATATATTAATAGCTTTGGTACCTGAAGGAGCACCTTTCTCTCAGATAAAATTAATAATATATCTTTATTAAAGAAAAAACTTATCATTCTCAGGGACCGAGTCTTGTTTTTCATGTTTAACTGTTATAATAGGATAGAGTTCAGTTTGTTAAGGCTCTAATTGTTCTATTATTTAGTACATGACTGTTCCTGTATTTTATTATTATTTATTTTGTTATGTTGCACATTGCTGTTTAAATAGTGCACACTGCTGCTACCAAAAAAAAGCCACTTGGTGGCATTACATATATATCTAAATTAAATTATTTAAATTTGACCATTAGTGCTGAATGTACTTTATTACAGATCACTTGTATCACTTTGCATCACTTATATCAAGCCCACCTTTTGAAATAAGATATTGTAAATTTGATTAATCAAACCAATGACTGACCATAGACTAATCTAAAACTGGCATAGGCCTCTCTGCTGTAAAAATAATAAATAAATAAAATTGAGAATCGAATCGAATCTTAACCCTAAAATTGGAAATAAAATCGAATCGAGGATTTAGAGAATCATGACACCCCTAATATATATATATATATATATATATATATATATATATATATATATATATATATATATATATATATATATATATTATTCATATTTTAGCATAGAGAGAGAGAGAGAGAGATAAAGTGGGTGGGAGAGAGAGAAGAGAGAGAGTATCGACCTGAATCCCTTTGAAGAGGGCAGGGAGAGAGTGAGAGTGGGCGCTGCCCGGGGTATCCTCATCACTACGTAACAATGAGCTCGTTGAGCATGAGACCTGGTTACCAGGCAACGGATGAAGATGCAGCAGCATCATCAGAGAGGGAATAGAGGAGGAATTATCCAGAGCTTCAGATTAACCCTTTAGAAACCTGGAGAGAGAGCATGAGAGAGATACAATCGCACTGTGCCTTTCTCTCTCTCTCTCTCTCTTTCTCTTTCTCTCTCTTTCTCTCTAAATCCTCTAATCAGGACCCTTCCCTTAGTGGTATCTGGGCAGATTCAGCTAATCCCAGACTCCCATTGGTCAGGACCTTACTGAAAGAACTGAAAACCCTTACGGTTAAAAAGCAGCCAATCACTTTCTTATTTGGAGAGCATGGGACTATTAGTAAAAAGGTCACAAAGGTTCTAGATAGGATTTGAGTTAATGACAGAGTGAGCAATAGAAACCTCACTAGTCTTTTTGGAGGTTCCAGTTGAAAAAGTATTAAATATGCCACAGTCAACTGTCAGTGCTGTTATAACCAGTGTTGGGAGTACTTTTTTTCAGTAACGAGTAATCTAACTAATTACTATGACTGTAACTATAACGCCGTTACCATTTCCGACACCCCGTTACCGCACGTTACTTTAGCCTCTATGAACTTTTTTTTTGTTTTAACTTTGCTTTGCCCTGGTTAACCCCTCCTCTGTCCGGTGAACTTGAGCTTCTGGCCGCTGTGCCTGTGGTTTGGCGTGGTGAAGTGAGGCACAATTGTGACGATTTGCGTGCTCTAATCAATTCAGTGATTGCCGTGGACAACCCAAGTTCCGAATTAAGGACGTTAAGCTCTTTTTAGCTGCTCCGGTTTTTGTGGTGCTGCTGCTTTCTCTTTTAGAGCTTAGATTCTCTGCCCGAATCCCACCTGACCCGAGGACCGACCCGAAATCAGGCTCCTATTTTTATTTTATATAAAGCTCTGGTGTGATAATCACAATGTTGCTAAGTAACCAATTATTATTGTTCACTAAAGCGAACGAAATAGCGAAAACTGAAAGTGAAAAAACATGAATCTATTAAAAACGGTAATTAAAAGGAAAAAACATAACTATCTGGAACTGTATTTTGTGTTTATAAAACTAACTAAAACTAACTGAAATTACAGATAGAATACCCTCATTTTTGTGTTTAATTTATTTATAAGGGCTGGAGTTGTAGATCGGAGTTGTACAGCGAGGTCCTTCAGTTCTTGTGTAAAGCGCTCGCGCTAGCAAGCCCACCCTAAAAACTTACTGAACAGAAAAAATAAAAACAAAATCAAATGAAACTATAATAAAAATGAAAAATGTAATCACGTAGCTCTGGGCGCACGTGAACGCCTCCGCGTTTGACTTGCAGCATTGTGTGTAGCTGTTCTTAAAAATCATTTAAATTAAATAATAGTTCTATGCTTTTATGTTACAGTGTTAATTAACATAATTCTGATTATATTTCGCTCATTCAATCAGCCCGAAAACAGACAGTTTATGGGGCGGATCGGGTTGGGCTCATAATGACAGTTCATGGTTCGGGTTGAGTCGGGCTTGGGCAGAACGTGCACGGGCTCTGGCTGGTTCGGGTTAGATTTTTTGGGCACGATCTAAGCTCTAATCTCTTTTGGTGAAGCTGTTATATTAATACCATTTTAACGTCATTAGATTGTTGTTTTTGACCATTATTTTGTTTATATAAACATATTTCTTTTGAGTGTGGCTTGGTTTGTTTAATTTCATCCCCAGATGTGTTTTCCCGCTTTTTTCAGTATTACAAGTTTTAGTAATTTTCTTTGGTTGTGTGGAGAAATTCGTTTTATTTTTTTGAAATTCGTTAGATTATATTTTTGTCAACATTTTGGGTTTATTTTAGTTTGTTATTTTTTTAATAATAATAGTAAATGCATAATTGATTTCCTTTTTTTTGACGGGCGAATAATAAAAAGTAACGCTATAGTTACTTTTACTGGTAACTAATTACTTTTATAGTGGAGTAACTCCGTTAGTAACTTTTTTGGAGAAGTAACGAGTAACTATAACTAATTACTTTCTCAAAGTAATGTGCCCAACACTGGTTATAACACAGTGAAAGTGACTGGAAACAACAGCAACTCAGCCACTGAGTGGTAGACCATGTATGCTGGGAGACAGTAGATGCTGAGGAGTATAGTGTGCAAAGGTCACCAACTTTCTGCAGAGTCAATCAGTACAGAACTCCAAACTTCATGTGTTCATTAGCGCAAGAACAGTAGAGTGTAGAAAGCTTTACAGAATGGGTTTCCATGGTCAAGCAGCTCCAGCCAAGCCTTATAATCACTAAGTGCAATGCAAAGCATCAGATGCAGTGATGCAATGTTTGGTGGAGGGGGGATAATGGTGTGGGGCTGTTTTTCAGGAGTTGGACTAGGCCCCTTAATTCCAGTCAAAGGAACATTCAATACACGCTGTTAAAAAGTAAAGTGTAAACAAATTGTAATTTTACGACAGCAGGGAGTGCCAAAAAATGTCTGTAAAAAACGAAAAATACTCACATTTAAAACAGATATAAACTGTAAAAAAACAGTTATTGTATTTACTATGATTAACAACTATTACTGTCATTTTACAAGAACTTGTCCAATAATTACATTAAATCTTTCACTTTCAACAGATTTTAATTCTTAAAAAAGCGTCATAAACTCTTTATTAAACAGAATAATTATTAATTTTACAAAAACTTGTCCTGTAATTACATAATATCTTTCCCTATCAACAGATTTTAACTCTTAAAAAAACATCATACACTCCTTATAAAACAGAATAATTATTAATTTTACAAGAGACTGTCCTATAATTACATGAAATCTTTCACTTTTAACATATTTTAATTCTTTAAAAAGCGTCATACATTTCTTATAAAACAGAATAATTATTAATTTAACAAGAAACTGTCCTAGAATTACATGAAATATGTCACTTTTAACATATTTTAATTCTTAAAAAAGTTTCATACACCCCCCTAATAAAATAATAAGACATTTTACAAGAACTTGTCCTATACGTACATGAAATCTTCCACTTCATAGCCTACCAAGAGGACAGTATTTAGACATTTTAACTCTTTGCAACTTTGCAGGAACCTACAGAGAACTTGACTGGCCTCAAACCCAATAGAACAATCAATTAATGTGGACAGAAGAATGTTCAAGAATTCCCATAAACACACCCCTAAACCTTGTGGAAAGCTTTTTCAGAGGAGATGAAGCTGTCATATTAAACCCTATGGATTAAGAATGCAATGTCACTCAAGTTCATATGTGCACCCAGAGAGATGAGCAAATATTTTTTCATAAACATAGTGTATATGAAGATTTACAGATAGTAGATGTAAAATACATATAGCAGGCTTGTGAAACAGGAAGGCGGAGCAGTTAGTGAAGTGCTGCTCTGTATCAGCAGGTATAGGCAGCCTGTAGATTAAGATAAATTTGCATTGTGAATGTAATCATGAGCTGTGTAATGTTTTTGAACTACTAGTTGGATGTTGTATGATATTCTATTTTTATAGAAATAAAATCCAAATATAATATTAAAATGTATGTGTTAGAGAACCATATTCCTCTGTATTTTGTGGTTCTCCCTGATATTAGATTTATAAAACATTCACAATGTCCTCCAGCACAGCTTTCAGCTGAGCCTGGCCTTTAGTAATAATTAATCTCTCCTGACTACAGCACCTCCACCACCTGCAGGGTGTGTGTGTGTGTGTGTGTGTGTGTGTGTCCGCTGTAGGTGTGTGAAAACATGTTGCTGTGGAATACTCTGAGAGATGCCCTGGTTATCTGTCTGAACCAAATTAGCAGGTGTGAAAGTTGCTGTAAACCATGTTCCAAACAAAAGGACCACACTTTGGTCTGAACAAAATAAATGTCTCTTTGTTTGCAGAGTGAAAACACTTTTTTGGATAGTTATGACGTTCACACCAATCACAGGAAGTTGAGGCAGGCTCTCATCACCTATTAAACAATAGCAGACAAATACACTGCCTGACCAAAAAAGCCACCACAAAAAAAGGTCACACACATATAAAAATATTTTTATTAGACTGCCTTTAACTTTTAATTTGACCAAATTGAAAACCTATGCAATATATTCAAGAGGTGAATGATCACAGTTCATCAAACCAAAAATATATTTTTTGCACCAAGAGTGGCATAAAGTTATCCAAAAGCAGTGTGTAAGACTGGTGGAGGAGAACATGTCAAGATTAAAACCAGGGTTATTCCACCAAATATTGATTTCTGAACTCTTAAAACTTCATGAATATGAACTTGTTTTATTTGCGTTATTTGAGGTCTAAAAGCTCTGCATCCTTTTTTGTTATTTCAGTAATTTCTCATTTTCTGTAAATAAATGCTCTAAATGACAATATTTTTATTTGGAATTTGGGAGAGAAATGTTGTTCGTAGTTTATAGAATAAAACAACAAACAATGCTCATTTTACTCAAACATATAGCTATCAGAAAATCAGAGAAACTGATTTAGAAACTGATGTGGTCTCTCTCTCTCTCTCTCTCTCTGTAAATATATATATATATATATATATATATATATATATATATATACATACATATATATAGTGTAATAGTGTAAGTATTTTGAATGTGGATTGGCTGAGGGTTGTATATCTGGATGATGTTCAGCAGTAATGTGAGCTGATATTGATTATGTAATCCGTGTGTTATCAGTAGACGTGTCGTGAGATTAACACTCTTCAGTCCTGGAGGAAGCTGATAAACCCTGTCTTTAACCAGATAACTAATGAGTCTCTATAACACCTCACTTTACTGCCCAATAAAACACTGATATACACCTCACTTCCTCTCATTGGGGGATTATTACACTCCTGCTCTTCTAATTAATCATTTCTTTTGATCTGTATTAAACAATATTCTGAGGCATATTAAGTGAAACCCACTAATAACTGCACTGTTAGTTTCACCCAGTGAATGACATAATTCAATTAACTATAGTTAAATGTATTACACATACATAACACATAACTATATTTGTAACAGTACTGTTAATAACTGTATATTTTATTGTCCACATATTTATTGAATCATATTAAAGCAGTGCAATTATGCATCAACAATTCATTATAAGTATTATATGACGTATATGAAGAAGTATGACTAGATTTAAAAAGATGAACATAATGAACTAATTCTGCAGCTGAAATAAGGTGACACTGATCAGAATTGGTTATTAATCCTGGTATTTGAGTCAGAGACACACAGCAAAGCAACACAGGCTGAGGGGGTCACATGACGCTCAGCGTTTATGTATGTAGCCGCCATGGGAACAGGAGTAACAAATCACAGCCAGTCACGACTCTGCGTGTGCATGCGCGCATGTGTGTGTGTGTGTTCTTGTATTTATGTCCTTACAGAGACCAGATGCCCCAGTATGATGTAATGTGTGGTCAGTGTGTAGACAGTGGGGTGGTCAGTGTGGAAATAGTGGATGGTCAGTGTGTGGATGGTCAGTGTTTGGGTGGTCAGTGTGTGGATGGTCAGTGTGTGGACAGTCAGTATGTCTGTCAGTGCGTGGATGGTCAGTATGTGGACGGTCAGTGTGTGGGCAGTCACTCTAGGGGCAGTCAGTATGTGGTCAGTGTTTGGATGGTCAGTGTGTGAACAGTTAGTCTGTGGGCAGTCAGTGTGTGGTTAGTACTTGGATGGTCAGTGTGTGGACAGTCAGTATGTTTGTCAGAGCATGGATGGTCAGTGTGTGGATGGTCAGTGTGTGGATGGTCAGTGTGTGGACAGTCAGTGTGTTTGTCAATGTTATGATGGTCAGTGTGTGGATGGTCAGTGTGTGGACAGTCAGTGAGTTTGTCGATGTTTAGGTGGTCAGTGTGTTTTTTGATGTTTAGATGGTCAGTGTGTGGATGGTCAGTGTGTGGACAGTCAGTGTGTTTGTTGATGTTTAGATGGTCAGTGTGTGGTTAGTGTTTGGATGGTCAGTGTGTGGACAGTCAGTCTGTTTGTCAATGTTTAGGTGGTAAGGGTGTTTGTTGATGTTTAGATGGTCAGTGTGTGGATGGTCAGTGTGTGGACAGTCAGTGTGTTTGTCAATGTTTAGGTGGTAAGGGTGTTTGTTGATGTTTAGATGGTCAGTGTGTGGTTAGTGTTTGGATGGTCAGTGTGTGGACAGTCAGTCTGTTTGTCAATGTTTAGGTGGTAAGGGTGTTTGTTGATGTTTAGATGGTCAGTGTGTGGTTAGTGTGTGGATGGTCAGTGTGTGGACAGTCAGTGTGTTTGTCGAGGTTTAGATGGTAAGGGTGTTTGTTGATGTTTAGATGGTCAGTGTGTGGATGGTCAGTGTGTGGACAGTCAGTGTGTTTGTCGATGTTTAGATGGTCAGTGTGTTTGTTGATGTTTAGATGGTCAGTGTGTGGTTAGTGTTTGGATGGTCAGTGTGTGGACAGTCAGTGTGTTTGTCGATGTTTAGATGGTCAGTGTGTTTGTTGATGTTTAGATAGTCAGTGTGTGTGGATGGTCAATGTGTTGACAGTCAGTTTGTGGGCAGTAAGTGTGTGGTTAGTGTGTGGATGGTCAGTGTGTGGACAGTCAGTGTGTTTGTCAATGTTAAGATGGTCAGTGTGTAGATGGTCAGTGTGTAGACAGTCAGTGTGTTTGTTGATGTTTAAATGGTCAGTGTGTGGATGGTCAGTGTGTGGACAGTCAGTGTGTTTGTTGATGTTTAAATGGTCAGTGTGTGGACAGTCAGTGTGTTTGTCGATGTTTAGATGGTTAGTGTGTTTGTCACAGTCAGCGTATCATCAGTGTTTGGATGGTCAGTGTGCGGATGGCCAGTGTGTGGTCAGTGTTTGGATTGTCAGTGTGTGGATGGTCAGTGTGTGGTCAGTGTTTGGATGGTCAGTGTGTGGATGGTCAGTGTGTGGTCAGTGTGTGGATGGTCAGTGTGTGGATGGTCAGTGTTTGGATGGTCAGTGTGTGGATGGTCAGTGTGTGGACAGTCAGTATGTCTGTCAGTGCGTGGATGGACAGTATGTGGACGGTCAGTGTGTGGGCAGTCAGTCTGGGGGCAGTCAGTATGTGGTTAGTGTTTGGATGGTCGGTGTGTGAGCAGTCAGTCTGTGGGCAGTCAGTGTGGTTAGTGTTTGGATGGTCAGTGTTTGGATTGTCAGTGTGTGGATGGTCAGTGTGTGGTCAGTGTTTGGATGGTCAGTGTGTGGATGGTCAGTGTGTGGTCAGTGTTTGGATGGTCAGTGTGTGGATGGTCAGTGTGTGGTCAGTGTGTGGATGGTCAGTGTTTGTATGGTCAGTGTGTGGATGGTCAGTGTGTGGACAGTCAGTCTGGGGGCAGTCAGTATGTGGTTAGTGTTTGGATGGTCAGTGTTTGGATGGTCAGTGTGTGGACAGTCAGTCTGTGGGCAGTCAGTGTGTGGTTAGTGTGTGGATGGTCAGTGTTTGGATGGTCGGTGTGTGGGCAGTCAGTCTGTGGGCAGTCAGTGTGTGGTTAGTGTGTGGATGGTCAGTGTTTGGATGGTCAGTCTGTGGACAGTCAGTCTGTGGGCAGTCAGTGTGGTTAGTGTTTGGATGGTCAGTGTGTGGACAGTCAGTCTGTGGGCAGTCAGTGTGGTTAGTGTTTGGATGGTCAGTGTGTGGACAGTCAGTCTGTGGGCAGTCGGTGTGTGGTTAGTGTTTGGATGGTCAGTGTGTGGGCAGTTAGTCTGTGGGCAGTCAGTGTGTGGTTAGTGTGTGGATGGTCAGTGTGTGGACAGTCAGTGTGTTTGTCAATGTTTGGATGGTCAGTGTGTGAATGGTCAGTGTGTGGACAGTCAGTGTGTTTGTCAATGTTTGGATGGTCAGTGTGTGGACAGTCAGTATGTTTGTCAATGTTAAGATGGTCAGTGTGTAGAGGGTCAGTGTGTAGACAGTCAGTGTGTTTGTCAATGTTTGGATGGTCAGTGTGTGGATGGTCAGTGTGTGGACAGCCAGTGTGTTTGTTGATGTTTAAATGGTCAGTGTGTGGACAGTCAGTGTGTTTGTCGATGTTTAGATGGTCAGTGTGTTTGTCACAGTCAGCGTATCATCATTGTTTGGATGGTCAGTGTGCAGATGGCCAGTGTGTGGTCAGTGTTTGGATGGTCAGTGTGTGGTCAGTGTTTGGATGGTCAGTGTGTGGATGGTCAGTGTGTGGACAGTCAGTGTGTCGTCAGTGTTTGGATGGTCAGTGTGTGGACAGTCAGTGTGTCGTCAGTGTTTGGATGGTCAGTGTGTGGACAGTCAGTGTGTCGTCAGTGTTTGGATGGTCAGTGTGTGGACAGTTAGTGTGTAGTGAGAGTATGTGTGAAGCACATGTGGTCAGTGCGTTTACAGTGTGTGGACTGTCAGTGTGTGGAATGTCTGGGTGTGGTCAATGTGTGTACTGTCAGTGTGTGGAATGTCCATGGATGGTCAGTGTGTGGATAGTGGGCTGGTCAGTGTGTGGAATGTTCGTGTGTGGTCAGTGTGTGGACATTGGGGTGGTCAGTGTGTGGCGGTCAGTGTGTGGACGGTGTCTGGCGGTCAGTGTGTGGACAGTGTGTGGCGGTCAGTGTGTGAACAATGTGTGGACAGTGTGTGGCGGTAAGTATGTGAACAGTGTGTGGACGGTGGGTGGTGAGTATGTGGACAGTGTGTGGCGGTCAGTATGTGAACAGTGTGTGGACAGTGTGTGGTCATCTGTTGTTTCAGTCACAAACCAGGCCAACACTGATGATCTGCTGCTAGGTTGAAGGTGAGGGTGAGGTTAGCATTAGCATGCAGCTACATGCATACAGAACCACACAGGAACGCCTCCCTGCACACACACACACACACACACACACACACTCATGCACCGGGTGTGTTATGGAGTCTCCAGGCTGAATTCCTGATGGAACGCTCCTCTGTTGCTTAGCAATATGTGGAAAGTGAGCTGACGAAATGAACGAGTGCACTGGGTTTTAATACCCCGGCATATACACTATACATATATACACACATATATACATTATACAACATACATACTGTACTATATACACATACACACTGTTATTTACTATATCATTTATATATACGAAATGTGTAGGGATAGTATAGTATACACAATGTATCACAAAAGTGAGTATACCCCTCACATTTCTGCAGATATTTAAGTAAAACATTTTTATGGAACTGCACTGACAAAATGACACTTTAACACAATGGAAAGTAGTCTATGTGCAGCTTATATAACAGTGTAAATTTATTCTTCCCTCAAAATAACTCAATATATAGCCATTAATGTCTAAACCACCGGAAACAACAGTTTTATGTGGCCACCATTATTTTCCAGGACTGCCTTAATTCTTCTGGGCATGGAGTTTCCAGAGCTTCACAGGTTGCCACTGAAATGCTTTTCCACTCCTCCATGATGACATCACAGAGCTGCAGGATATTAGAGACTTTGTACTCCTCTACCTTCCACTTGAGAATGCCCCAAAGATGTTCTATTGGGTTTAGGTCTGGAGACATGCTTGGCCTGTCAATCACCTTTACCCTCAGCCTCTTCAATAAAGCAGTGCTCGTCTTAGAGGTGTGTTTTAGGATCATTATCATGCTGGAACTCTGCCCTGAAACCCAGTTTCTAGAATGAGGGGATCATGCTCCGATCAAGAATTTCACAGTACTTATTGAAGTTTATGTGTCCCTTAATGAAATGTAACTCCCCAACACCTGCTGCACTCATGCAGCCCCAGACCATGGCATTCCCACCACCATGCTTCACTGCAGGCATGACACACTTATCTTTGTACTCCTCATCTGATTGCAGCCATGTGTGCTTGAGACCATCTGAACCAGACAACTAATGAATCATGGTCTATTTTAGATCATTAGACATGGTTCCAGTAATCCATGTCCTTTGTTGACAAACTGTTTGTAGGCTTTCTTGTGTACAGACTTCAGAAGAGGCTCCTTTTTGTGGTGACAGCCATGCAGACCAATTTGATGTAGTGTGCGGTGTATGGTCTAAGCACTGACAGGCTGACCCCTCCTCCTCTTCAATCTCTGCAGCAAAGCTGACAGCACTCCTGCACCTATCTTTCAAAGACTTCAATTGGATGTGATGCTGAGCACATGCACTCAGCTTCTTTGGACGACCAACGCGAGCTCTGTTCTGAGTGGACCCTGCTCTTTTAAAACTCTGTATGATCTTGGTCACTGTGCTGCAGCTCAGTTTTAGGGTGTTGCCAAACAATTCATCGTTTAAGATTGTCAGAGAGTTCTTTGCCATGATCAGCCATGTTGGAACTTTCAGTGATCAGTATGAAAGAGTGTGAGATCAGTAATACAAAATTGTACATACCTGCTCCCTATGCACACCTGAGACCTGGTAACACTACCGAGTCACATGACCTTTTGGAGGAAAAATAACAAGCAGAGCTTGTAAATTTTAACATTTAGGGGTGTCGTTTTTTAGGCGTGTACTTACTTTTGTTTCCGGTGGTTTAGACATGAATGGCTGTATATTGAGTTATTTTGAGGGAAGAATAAATTTACACTGTTATATAAGCTGCACACAGACTACTTTTCATTGTGTCAAAGTATCATTTTATCAGTGTTGTCCTATGAAAAGTTTAACCTATACATCTGCAGAAATGTGAGAGGTGTACTCACTTTTGTGATACACTGTATGTGTTGTATAGTATATATTGTCCATGTCTATATTGTATATGTGTATAAGTATATATGTATACATGACAACATGTACACTAGAGACATCAACACTATTTGTAGCACTATATGCCACATCATGTACACTACACTATATACTAAACTACACAAATAAATATACTTTATATCTCACCATATCTATATATAACTACAGTATAGCATTTATAGTATATTACGTTTATATCTCCAAAAAGTATTGGAAGCAACTTCATCACTCCAGAGGACACAGTTCCGCTACTCCACAGCTCAATACTGGACACTTTTGGACAGCAGTGTGTGTGTATGATGTATGATGTAAAGTATCAAGGGGGAGTGTGTGTTATCGTATTGGAGTATCAGTAGTGTTTATAAATCATTCTTTATGTCAGACGTTCACAAGGTCAATGTGCAGAACCTGAACGTGCTGCTGCTATCGTACGCTATCGTACTCTCCATCACTCTGTAAATAAACTCGCCGCTGAGGGTCGGACACTGTAACACACAGACACAGCAGCGCTATCAGCTCCCAGACTCACCGAGACTTACACTGTGATCATAAACACACTCACAGACACAGCAGATCATTATTCACAAAACAGCAGAACTGCTTTATCTTATACCTAATCAATAAATTAATGCATTTATTGCTTTATTCTAAAGCCTAGCTTATGTTACTTAGTCTGAGGTGGGTTTCTTACTATTTATTTGTATGTAGAAATTCCTAGAAGTGTTTACTGACCACACCTATATAAAATACTGATAGAAATAGTGAATAAATGGCAGGTTTAAGTTCATTTTTACTTTCCAGTTACATACATTATATTTAATAAAGCATTCAGCTTAATTCAGTATCAGCTTATTTAATTTATTGCCTCTTCACATACTGTCTATATTCCAGCATAAAGAGCTGTACAGGGCTAGGATATTAACATTACCTGAGCTAACTTAGCCTTAGCCTTAGCCAAAAGAATGGTTGTATTTTATTTTATTTAGTCAAATACTTGCTTGATCACTTATCTTCCTAATCCAGTTTCTTGGCTCCTAACCTGACCATATTCTGGATCTTAGAAAAATATCAGCAGAAAACAGAAGCACAGCAGCAAAAGCTAAAGACACTGAGTGGGAACAAGCACATCCAGTACCTAATGCACTAAATTATGCCTGAATTAGCCCAGATCCAGATCTTCTGGTTCAGGACATCTGTACTATAGACACAGTAAAAAAGATCCATGTCTGTCTAGTTTTGGTTTAATTTATTTTAAAAATGACAAAAACTATTCCAAAAATATAATACGACATACAGTATAATAGTAACAATAATTGTAATAGCTTGTTTTTAATTTTGTTAGAATTTCATGACGAATGTACCACAATAAATGCTTGACTTCATAGTGAAGAAAGCTTCTTTACAGAATTAGTATATTTCCTCCACATTGGAGGGTTTTCAGAAATAAACTGCACTTTTAAGGTCATGCCACAGCATCTCAAAAGAATTCAGGTCAGGACTTTGACCAGGCCACTCCTAGTCTTCACTTTGTTTTTCTTCAGCTATTCAGAGGTGGACTTGCTGGTGTGTTTTGGATCATTGTCCTGCTGCAACACCTAAGCTCGTTTCAGCTTGAAGTCACGAACAGATGGTCTTCCAGGTCCTGAAGCAGCAGAACAGCCCCAGACTATCACACTACCACCACCATGTTTTACTGTAGGTATGAACTTTTTTCTTTTTTGAAATGCTGTGAATTTGCCATTTTTGTCCAGTCTATTTCTTATATTGGCATCATGAACACTGACCTTAACTGAGGCAAGTTCTTCTGCAGTTCTTTGAATGTTGTTGGGTCGGTTGTGACCTCTTGGATGAGTCGTTGCTGTGCTCTTGGGGTAATTTTGGTTGGCAGGCCACTCCTGGGAAGGGTCACCTGTGTTCCATGTTTTCTCCATTTGTGGATAATGGTTCTCACTTTGGTTTGCCTTTAGCCTTAAGCCTTTAGAAATGGCTTTATAACCTTTTCCAGACTGTTTCTCATTTGTTTTTGAATTTCTTTGGATATTGGCAAGTCTTGCTTTTGAGTATCTTTTTGTGGACTTTGCTTTGTCCTGCAGGTCTTAATTAAGTGATTTCTTGGTTAAGAACAGGCGTGGCAGTAATCAGACCTTGGTGTGGCTAGAGAAACTAAACTCAGGTGTGATAAACCACAGTTATGTTTTAACACTTTGCCTTGTAGGTTTGGATTTTCTGCTCCCTTAATAATAAAAACCTTCATTTAAAAACTGCATTTTGTGTTTACTTGTGTTTTTTATCAGTCTGAAACATTTCAGAGTGACAAACATAAAAAAATTTCACACCACTGTATATAGATCTGATTTTTTTTATGTGTAAATGTATGGTGTTTGTTATTAGTGACATACATTATCACAGGTGTTTCCAACCTACGTCAGTGGCTGCCATAGGGACTGACTCTGACATCATTCTATAATTCATTAATACATTTCCTACAAACCCCGGGAGGCCTGTTTATAAATAGTCTTGTTTAAAGTGAAGCCTTTAATCACTAAACATTTTCAGTTTAAAACAGCTAATATGATAGACAATTTTACATGACACCACTTCAGCCATGTCTAATGCAAAGATAATGTGGGAGATATAAATTAAATATTAATACCAGATAAAAATTTAGAAATTGCAGTTACCCAATGTATAGAAATTGCAAACGTGATACTAAATAAAATATTACTACTACGACCACTGAATTATGAAAGCACTGCAATTATTTTTTTTTTTTTTTTTGGTCGAAACCAAACAAAAATAGGATTTTTTTACAAGTTTGTATCAATTTTTCTATATTTTCCACTGTTAAATAGATTAAATAGCATATATCTATTCGTATTGCTTTCAAACAAATACAAAATAACAAAGCAACAATTTAAATATTTGTATTAAACATTGAGCATTTTGTACTTTGTCATTTCAAAAGAATAAGTTCCTTTCAGTAAATTGACCAATATTCATAACATATCTATTTTAACTTGAATTTCACAGAAAATATAAATACTATTTCTTGCATATAAACATCTGAATAATCCAATAACACAATCAGCAAGTATACAGCACATACTCTCAGAGTGTGACCTTGGCATTCTCTCCACAGCCTCACTACCACATCATCTGTTCAACTACATTTCCCATGAGGCCTGGCTGCTCATCATATTTATGACCTGCAGCTCCGAACTCCAGTAATGTTCCTCCAGTACAGATTGTTTATCTCCATCACCGGGCTGAAGGTCTGAACTCCAGCTGTGGTTCTTTATCTTGATGAAAATCTCTACTCTCAGACTTTATCAGAAACCCCTCTCTTATATACAGTTAGAGACGGACGTTCAGCTGATTATGCACAGTGTGTGTGTAAACTGTTCTGTAGTTCTTCAGCAGGGGTCAGACTCTGAACTCAGAACTGTTTGTGTTTAGATACTTTTGGATGGTGGTCATACTCTTAGCCACTGATTGTATACATGATATAATGATATATACAACCAATAAAATCATTGGTGGATGAGCAGAACCAATGATGACATATAGATGTTATATATATGTACATACAGTATGTATTCATTTATATCTATACATATGATACAGAAATTTGGGGATGAGCTGGAGGGGCGCTGAACCACTGACTGTACAGCATATAGAAAATATAGGCTAAATCATATATACAGCCATTGTGGGTGGAGCTAAGCCACTAAATGCATACATGATATATATGATGTATACACTCATAGGGAGCTAAACAGCTGAGTGTGCTGTAGATCAAACAAATGATCTGTACAGTCTGTATGAACAGGAGATAAACTGCTGACTGTATATATGATATACAGGGTCATTACAGTCACTGGGGGAGTAGCTACACTGCAAACTGCACGTACGTTTTATATATTCTATATGTTCTATATATTTATATAAAGTCACTGGACAGATCTGAACCCACAGACGGTATTTGTAAAAAATGATCTGTACAGTCTATAACGGGAGGTCATAACCCACTGACTGTATGTAGGTAGAAGACTCTGAACTGCAGACCATGTATAGAATATATACCTATGTATATGTAATTTATATATAACATATATTTAGTTAACTTGTTGCATCTCCACACTTTCTGAAGGCTGCAGAAAAAAGCAGAAGTACGGAAACATACGCATCGAGGCAGCAGAAGGGTTTTGTTTACTGCCAGTTGCCCTCGGCACCCCAGCCCATCTCCTCTCATTAATGGATATTTAACAAGCCTAATAAAAGATGACGTTGCCCCTGGCAGCAGCGGGGGGGCGTTAGTTATTCGGGTCCAAACATCTGCCACCTCAAACCGGCCAAACAGGTCCAGCCTGGGCCGGCCGGCACCGAGAACTATTCTCAGAGGAGAGTTTCACACCTGATGCTTTATCAGACAACACACTCATCATCCTCAAATCTCAGCAAATCTCCCAGCAACCCCCAGAAAACACTGAACTCTAATTAACAACCAGGCTCAGCATGACTTACACCCACCACATGCAAAATATACAGTGTATATATATTTTTCATTAGTCAACACTATAGAAATAAAAATAGTAGTTAGCATTCAGCTTGTATAACAATACCATATTTATTGCACTATAAGGCACACTTTATATCCTTTAATTTTCCCCAAGATCATCCTGACTGGTTGTAAAGAGCAGTAAAGCAACTCCACTATACTTAATTTTACAGGACTTTCAGTTTAGTTCTCCAGCAGCATTAGCATTAGCTGCTAACCACGCTAAGCATTAGCTCTTTTACCGTTCAGAGGTGAGTATTATCAGCCTGTAGCTTGCATTTTACTGTGTTAAAACAAGCTACGTGGAATGCACCACTAGCTAATATAGCCCTGGATTACCGGAACACTCAGGGTTTCTCAGTGTAGCTCTGTTGGGTGAAATTAGCCGCTAACCTAATGCTAATGCTAATGCTGCTGCACCCAGCCTTAGTGGAAATCTGTGAACTGCTGAACTAGAAACGAAACACTGCGACATGTATTAATAGTGCACCTTATGATCTAGTTTACCTTATAGTGCAAAATATATGGTATATATGGGTAGTATAGTATATGAATCTTGAGTATAGTATCTTGGGTAGAACTCTCTCAAACTATCCACTGTATATTCAACATGGCACCTCATGGCAAAGAACTCTGAGAATGTCAGAAACAGAATTGTTGCTCTCCACCTTAACTGTCAAACAGCACAGTACCCAAGTACATACAGTCTTTCATTAGGGTGGATATATTATTATTATTATTATTATTATTATTATTATTATTATTATATATTAATAACCCACTAAACATAGGTATTGTGATATTGTGAACGGTGAAGCTAAATGCTAAATAGGAGTTTTTACAGTGGTTAATATGCTCTGATGCACATGATTAACTTGGCTTTGGCCCGATCACCATGGTGTGGTTTAGCGGGCATCACTGTGCTTATTCTAAGTGCTAATGTATTCCAGAATTGGGTCTCTGCTGAAGGGCATAAGCTCAAAGTTCCAGCTGAGTGGTACCGACCCTCTGGACTAGCAGACCGGCCACTGACCACCAGCCATGAACAGATAGGGACCAATGACCACTGGACTGGCAGCTTGCCAGATCAGCTCAACAGACTCAAACACAGGCTTTGGCATACCATAACCATGATACATTGATCAGCCATAAGATTAAAACCACTTCCAGTTTAACAAAATAGCATTGATCCTGTAACAGTTTTGCATATATTAGGCAGCGAGTGAATAGTAAGTTCTTAAAGTTGACATGTTAAAGCAGAAAAAAAGCTTAAGAATCTGCAAGACTTTAACCAGAAACAAACTAATCTTCCAGTTCAGAACATAAAGAAGGTGTTGTTAACGGTATGCAGTGGTCAATACTAGCGGTGCATATTTCTCCCTCTACAGCCCATAATATCATTATACCATTTACGCAATCAGTGAGAGCACAAGCTGAACTCTAGTGATCTCCAATCCCTCAAGAACCATCATTCAACAATATCTGATAAAACCACATTAACCAGAGATTACTTTACTAACCTTTATCATTAACAAGCTCTACAATACAGAGTTACTATATTCACTAATACCACTCACAACTTTACTGTACAGAACACAAGCTCTACAATACAGAGATACTATATTCACTAATACCACTCACAACTTTACTGTACAGAATACAAGCTCTACAATACAGAGTTACTATATTCACTAATACCACTCACAACTTTACTGTACAGAATACAAGCTCTACAATACAGAGTTACTATATTCACTAACACCACTCACAACTTTACTGTACAGAACACAAGCTCTACAATACAGTTACTATATTCACTAATACCACTCACAACTTTACTGTACAGAACACAAGCTCTACAATACAGAGTTACTATATTCACTAATACCACTCACAACTTTACTGTACAGAACACAAGCTCTACAATACAGAGTTACTATATTCACTCATACCACTCACAACTTTACTGTACAGAACACAAGCTCTACAATACAGAGTTACTATATTCACTAATACCACTCACAACTTTACTGTACAGAACACAAGCTCTACAATACAGAGTTACTATATTCACTAATACCACTCACAACTTTACTGTACAGAACACAAGCTCTACAATACAGAGTTACTATATTCACTAATACCACTCACAACTTTACTGTACAGAACACAAGCTCTACAATACAGAGTTACTATATTCACTAATACCACTCACAACTTTACTATACAGAACACAAGCTCTACAATACAGAGTTACTATATTCACTAATACCACTCACAGCTTTACTGTACAGAACAGAAGCTCTACAATACAGAGTTACTATATTCACTAATACCACTCACAACTTTACTGTACAGAACACAAGCTCTACAATACAGAGTTATCTCCACCCAACAGAGCCTCAACCCACTACAGAGACCCTCCACTCACCATAGCTTCTTTACCTAGGCTTTTCATAGGCTTTACCCTCCAGAGTCTCCACCCACTCTTCAGAGCCTCCATCTGCCAAAGCCCCTACCCAATTTACAGAACATCCACCAACCTGAGCATCCACCTACTCTATAGAGGCTTTAATCTCCAGAGCCTCCACCCACTCTCAAGAGCCTCTATCCAATACACAGAGCCTCCTTCCACCGGAACCTCTACACGCCAGAGCCTCCATCTATAACAGAGAACCCATAAACCAGAGCCATCACCTGCTCTACAGAGCCTCCATTCACTACACAGAGCCTGCACCCACTACAGAGAGCATACAATCAACAGAGCTTCTACCTATTCTCTACCTTCTAAAGCTTACACCAGCACTACAAAGCATCTACACGCCAGAGCCTTCACCTGCTCTGCAGAGCCTCCACCTGCCTGAGCATCCACCCATCAGAGCCTCTACCCATCAAACCCACAACTTGCTCTACAATGCCTCCACCTGCCTGAGCCTGCCCCTAACTGAGCCCCTATTGATCAGAGCCTTAATCCACCATAGCCTCCACCCTCTCTACAGAAGCTCTACCTTCTAGAGCCTGCATCTACTCTAAAGAGCCTCCATCCCTACTCAATTTACAGAGCGTTCACCAACCTGAGCATTCCCCTACTCTATAGAGGCTTTCTCCTCCAGAGCCTCCACCCACTCTTCAGTGCCTCCACCTGTTTTACATACTGGGGGAACCCTCAGCACTCGGAGAACAGGTGGGATGTGATGGGTTACAGGTGTAAAGTGGAGGCAGGATGGATGAGCCGTGTCTTCAGAAGCTCAGGAAACCTTTGATCTTGTTTGCTTGTTTGAGATGTGTTCTGTTCACTTATATATACCTCAAATTCACATTGTTAACATGCATTTATATAACACCACTCATCCGACTTTAGAGATCACACCTCCTTTTTTTTAGTTTGTGTGCAATCCTCTCACACCTTTATATAGTATATATACACACATATACATACCCATACAGTATATATAAATATAAAGTATATACAAAGCAGTTCCAGTTCCAGTTCCACAGTTTAATATACAGCAGAAGAAGGAAACCCTGCTCAGCTCACACTGGCATCTCCATCGATACCACCAAGCTGCCATATATCTGAGTGTGCATCTGTGTGTGTGTGTGTGTGTGTGTGTGTGTGTGTGTGTGTGTGTGTGTGTGTGTGTGCCAGGGATGCCACCAATCAGTGTAAATGCCAAGGGTGTGTTGTGTCTGATCCAGTGCATCTCTGTCCAACCCAAAGCAGCAGAAACAGAACCAAGCTCGCTCGCCTACCTTCAGCTGCAGAGACGCTGTTGATCGCCCCGACCCGAAGGAGGATGTGGAGAGAGAGAGGGATGGAGGAGAGCAAGAGAGGGACGCAGAAGGAGGAGCCTTACCAGGGAGTGGTGGAGCGAGAGAAAGAGAGAGAGAGAGAGAGAGAGAGAGAGAGAGAGAGAGAGAGAGAGAGTAAGAGAGAGAGAGAGAGAAAGAGAGAGAGGCTGACGTTATTATCTGTGAAACCCACAGGGATGCTTGTGCCTGACAATGTGATCCCACTGATAGAGAGAGAGAGAAAGAGAGAGAGAAAAGAGAGAGTAAGAAAATTATTAAAAATCAGAAAAGAGACAAAGAGACAAAGTAGTACAACAATAAAAGAGAGATAAATGAGAAGAAAATAAAATAAAAAATAAGGATTAAGAAAGTGGGAAAATGAAAAAAGGAGAAAATAATAAGAAAAAAGGAAACAGAGACAGACAAGGACTGAGGCAAGAAGTGAAAGAAAAAGAAATTAAGAGAAAAAAAGAAATGAAAGAAAAAAAAAATATGAAATGAAAGAAGTAGTGAGAAATAAATAAGAGACAATATAGAAATGAGAGTGACCAATTGAAAAATTAGTGTAAAATTAAAGAGAGTCAGAACTGAAAGATTGGAGAGACAGGAATAAGAAATAAGAGAGAGAGAGAGAGAGTGATGAGAGAGAGAGAGAGAGAGAGAGAGAGAGTGATGAGAGGAGAGAAAAAGGAATGAAAGAAAAATTAAGGAGAAAGAAATTGTGTGAATGTTTGAAACAATGGGTAATGGGTAACAATAGAGAGTAAGAAAGAGATAGAGAGAAGATAAAAATGAGAACTAACATATTAAGAAAAATATGAAGAGAAACAGAGAAAGTAGGGAAAATAAAGAGAGATAAAGATAAAGAGAAAAAGAAGAGAGAGAGAGTTACTGTAATGAAGGGGATTTCTTGCCTGTTTAATTGTTAGCATCACTGCTCTCCCTCTCCCTCTCTGGCTCTCTCTCCCTGTTGGAATCCCCCCAATCAGAAGGACCAGGATGAAGTCCTTGGTTCTGATTGGATGCTCAGTCGTGATGAGAACGGCAACGGTTTTCACAGCTGAGATCAGCCCTCAGAGTGTGGAAATTAACACACACACACACATACACTCGGAGCACTGGGACAATGACGAGCAAGGACATCCCCTCGAGAGACATACAGTAAGTGTGTGTGTGTTAAAGGGGAACTTCACCAAATTTAAAATTCTCCACATAGTTTTATAATAACAAAGTGAACATAGGGTTTGTTATGGAACGCTTGGTTCTAGATAATCATCCCCTGTTAGAACAGTTCACTATAATGGTGAATGGAAGCAGACAGATGAAGCTCTAAAACAGCTCCTAACAGCAACAAATGGCAGAAAATAGTCAGTAAAAAAAACAGTATTCGCTCAGATGATGCACATTTTACCAAAAACATTCCATATAAAACTAAGAACAAGCCAAAGTTATAGAAAAGAAACTATTGTCATGTCCTGTGATTTTTAACATGTTCAATGCAAGCTAAAAAAACATTGCTCTGGCACGTGGGATATGTGGACCTCAATATTAAACCTTACTCCAACTCCCATAATTCACCTGCACCCACTATCAGACCACACTCCAACTCCCATAATTCACCTGCACCCACTATCAGACCTCACTCCAACTCCCATAATTCACCTGCACCCACTATCAGACCACACTCCAACTCCCATAATTCACCTGCTCCCACTATCAGACCTCACTCCAACTCCCATAATTCACCTGCTCCCACTATCAGACCTCACTCCAACTCCCATAATTCACCTGCACCCACTATCAGACCTCACTACAAATCCCATAATTCACCTGCACCCACTATCAGACCTCACTACAAATCCCATAATTCACCTGCACCCACTATCAGACCTCACTCTAACTGCCATAATTCACCTGCACCCACTATCAGACCTCACTCCAACTCCCATAATTAATCAGCACCCAATATCAGACCTCACTCCAACTCCCATAATTCACCTGCACCCACTATCAGACCTCACTCCAACTCCCATAATTCACCTGCACCCACTATCAGACCTCATTCCAACTCCCATAATTCACCTGCACCCACTATCAGACCTCACTCCAACTCCCATAATTCACCTGCACTTGCTATCAGACCTCACTCCAACTCCCATAATTCACCTGCACTTGCTATAAGACCTCACAACAGGTGTTTATATGCATTCCCACTTCACAATCTAGTTCCTGTACAAATGACTGTCCCGTTACTTTTGGCATGTGTTCTATGATTTCTAAACTGCTAAAAAGCTTATTTCTACAGTAATTCACTGTTTTTGATGCAGCATGCGTATTGACATATTCAGCCTACAGCTGTTTAGTTCCACCCACTCACACTGAAGACAAGCATAGTGTTTTGGTTCCAGCAAAAGTCACCAAAAGTTTCACAGACTGCTGACACAAATGTGCAAATGCACACACACAGCTTGTTTAGCCTCTGTCATTGAAACTTGTTGCCAATACAATAGGACTCTCTGGAGATAAATGTTTAAATATGAAGATTTTGGCACCATGCTTAATATCAGGTGTAGTTCAGAGGGGTGGAGTTCCATTCAGTACTTTTGGCCATATATTGTAAAATAAAATAGGGGTATGGTGTAATGTACAAGCCCTGGCCTGCCACTTCACACACACACACAGAGACACACACACAATCTCTGAGAGATTGTGATTTCCCAGGAGAGCTCCATCAATAGCAGCCATGTGATTGTGTGTGTGTGTGTGTGTGTGTTCTGGCAAGGGCATGTACTAATTAAAGAGATGAATTCAGAGGCTAAGTTGACCTCTAGTCTGGAAGGAGGATTCTAACGGACCCGCTATTATTCCGACCCGAGTTCATTAATACTGAACCAGCCTGCAGACAGTCCAAACACACACACACACACACACCAGTCATGCATAATATTATGACTGCCTGATGTGTTAGCGTGTGTTGTCTGGGTATGAGTGGATCAGATACAGCAGTGCTGCTAGAGGTTTTAAACAATGTGTTAAATCACTCACTCTTTTACACACTCCTACCTACAGCTGCTTCACCTTTTAGATAAAATAAAGACACAGACAGAAGTTTGTGTTGCTCATTCTCAAGTTTTTCATCAGTTCCCACAGGATGCTACCCACACAATGCCACCCACAGGACATTGCCCACAGTACACAGTACTGCTGTATTTTTGTTCCATTTGTGTCAGCACAACACACACTAACACCTTATGCATCAGGGTCCTGAGCATTAGGGAACAGGGTGGTTAATAATTGACAAGAGGTTAATAATAAGGTATGGACAGAAATAGATACAGGACTACAGTCTGTAATTATGGTGGCCAGTAGGTGTTTCCAATAACTTGGCCATATAGTAAGTGGAAGAACAATGTAACGTAGGTGTCTTGCAATAAAGTGACCATGTAGTGAGTGAAGACACTAGGTTGAGTAGGTGTTTCCAGTAAAATGGCCAGTAAGTGTAAGCAGGAATGTGAAGGTTGTGAAGCGAGGCCTGTATCCAGATAACAGCACAGCCGAGAGTTTCTAATGTATTGAACGTTAACTTTGGGGTGTCTGTAATGTGGCATTACCACACTGCCAAGCGGGTTCATTGGGTATAAACACACTCCAGTGTTTGCGCAGTGTTTTGAATGTTTTCTTGCAGTGTGTGTGTGTGTGTGTGTGTGTGTGTTTTGAGTTCCTGAGGACAGTCGTTGCAGACGCTGTGCAGCAAATGATCCTTTTCACAGCCGGAGCTGCCAACCAAGTACCAACTCGCTGGCAGTAAATGTAATTTGATGAGAGCAATGACTTTCTCCACTGCCACACACACACACACACACACCTGAACCTGCAGACCCTGCAGTTTTATGCATAATAAACAGAAGCTGCATGCTGCCGTGTGCCCGCTGAGGTGCCACCCTTCTGGAATCAGTTCCATAAGCTGACTTTGCGCATATGTCCACCCTTATAGAGGGTATACTATAGAGGGTGCCATACTGATAAATAATATACAGTATATAATATACACTGAACTGTCTGATAAGGTCGTCTGCTCTTTGATCTTCCCTTGACTCATCAGATGTTACATTTCACACATTTGATGTAACTTTGATAAGAAGTTCAAAGACAAAACTTCAAAGGGACACTTCTAAGCTTTCATGACAAAGCTAACAGTAGGAAGACTCATCTTAAAGGCATAGTTACCCAGGATATTCAGAGATGTTCAGTGATGTTAGCCAATAAGAAGTCAGTGTTAGTGATGTCAACCGATCAGTACTCATTATCAGTTATGTCAGCCAATCATTTCTCAGTATCAGTGATGTCAGCACATCAGTTCTTAGTATAAGTGATGTCAATCAATCAGAGCTCAGTATCAGTGATATGAAGCAGTTCACTGTATCAGTGATGTCAGCCAATCAGTTCTCTTTATCAATGATGTCAGCCAATCAGTTCTTAGTATCAGTAATGTCAGACAATCAGTACCTAGTATCAGTGAAATCAGCCAATCAGATCTCAGTATCAGTGATGTCAGCCAATCAGCACCCAGTATTAGTGATATCAGCCAATGGGTTCTCAGAGTTATTGATGTCAGCCAATCAGTTCTTAGTATCAGCAATATCAGCCAACCAGTTCTCAGTATCAGTGATTTGAGCCAATCAGCACTCAGTATTAGTGATGTCAGCCAATCAGCACTCAGTATTAGTGATGTCAGCCAATGGGTTCTCAAAGTTAGTGATGTCAGCCAATCAGCACTCAGTATTAGCGATGTCAGACAATCAGTACATAGTATCAGTGAAATCATCCAATCAGATCTCAGTATCAGTAATGTAATCCATTCAGTAATCGATATCACTGATGTGAGCCAATCAGCGCTCAGTATCAGTGATGTCAGCCAATGGGTTCTTAGTTTTAATGATGCCAGCCAATCAGTACTCACTGCAAGTGATATGATCCAGAATGATCTAGTATTCAGTGTCAGTGATGTGAGCCAATCAGCGTTCAGTATCAGGGATGTCAGCGAATCAGTACTCATTATCAGTGATGTCAGTCAATCAAAGCTCAGTATTAAGGTTTTCAGCAAATCAGTGAACAGTTCTCAGTACCAGTGATGTGAGCCAATCAGCGCTCAGTATCAGTGATATCAGCGAATCAGTACTCAGTATCAGTGACGCAGTCAATCAAAGCTCAGTATTAAGGATGTCAGCCAATCAGTGAACAGTTCTCAGTATCAGTGATGTCAGCCAATCAATGACCAGTTCTCAGTATCAGTGATGTCAGCCAATCAGTGACCAGTTCTTAGTATCAGTGATGTCAGCCAATCAGAACTCAGTATCAGTGATGTTAGTCAATTAAAGCTCAGTATTTATGATGTCAACCAATCAGTGGCCAGTTCTCAGCATCAGTGACGTCAGCCAATTGGTAACCAGTTCTTAGTATCAGTGATCTCAGTGAATCAGTGACCAGTTCTCAGTATCAGTGATGTCAGTCAATCAAATCTCAGTATTAATGATGTCAGCAAATCAGTACTTAGTGTCAGTAATATCAGCCAATCAGTACTCAGTAAAAAGTGTCATAATATAACCCCTAATTTAAGTAATTGCAATCAATCACCAGCCATTCTACTCACAGCCAATTAACATTCAGTGTTAATGTTAGCCAATCAGCACGTGATAATGCCAATCTGTTTCCAAGCAATCAGCACTCATTTGTAGTAATGCCAGCATTTACCATCCAGTAGTAATGCCAGCCAATCGGTGCTGAGTAGTAATGTCAACAAATCAGCATTGAGTAATAGTAAAACCATTCAGAACTCAGTATCAATGATGACAACAAGTCAGGAATTATTAACAATAATGCCAACCACTTAACTCTTAGTTAACAGTAGAGCACTAATGTCAGCCAATCAGTTCTCAGTAGCAGTAATGCCAATCAATTCACATTTAGTAGTCAATCAGCATTCAGTAACAGTGACGTCAGCCAGTCAGCACGCAGTAGTGATGCCAGCCAATCAACTCTCAGCCATGGAAATGCCAATCAATTCTGTAATAATGCCAGCTAATCAGCATGCATTAGTATCTAGTACTCATTATCATTGACATCAGCAAATCAAGACTTAGTTTCAAGGATGTCAGCCAATCAGCATTCAGTAACAGTATCTCCAGTCACTGTGGTCTTGCTGTTGGTATAATGTATGGAACAGGAAGGTGTAAGACTGGGTCTGGTCATTTATTCCACCATGCTAACGGCTATGCTAATAGCCTTCCACTGCTTGTTAGCTGCATTAGCCTCGTATCTCCAGGGCTAAAGCTAAATAAGTTGAACTCCAGACTGTGAGCACTTTCTGCCGGACAGTCTGCGGTCAGTACAGGTCAGTCTACAGTGCCGCTGCTGAGCTGAGAGCAGCCCAAATCTCTGAGCAGTGTCCAGTTTACAGCCTGAGGCCACGTTCAGCTTTACTGCACAGGGTGTGAGTGTGTTTATATCACTGTGTTTTGTGACTGCAGCATTTTAAAACCAGCCCTGCATTATTTTAGCTTCAATCACTTCCTGTAGCTGGATTACCTTAGGTCTACCCATAGACACTCATCAGGAGCTCTAATTGGATGCTGTCAGAGGACCATAAGCATAATGTAGTATTATGAAAACAGTGTAATACTCCCCTAGCCCACACCTGGCATTAGGCATGGTGTCAATATTTCTATGTCTATTTATCTGCTCCAGAGAGTCCTACTCTATTGGCAATAAATTTCCACAAGTAGTAGACAAGCTGTATGTGTGCATTTGCCCATCTGTGTCAGCAATGGATGAAGCTCATGCAACCCACACCTAATACAGGTGTGAAAGGTGATGTGAACTATAGGGTGGGTCACAGATGCAAAATTAAACCAATCAAACATAGTGATCTCGGTCCAGATCAGTTGATCCAGGGTCTGAACATTTTTTTGGCAATTCTGATTTGAATCAGATCAACTACAGGAAGTTGAGTCAGGCTATCATCACCCATTAAACAATAGAAGAAAAAAAGAATAAGTGTTGTGCCAAAATCTGTCTTCTCTTCTCAGCACAACATTTGGTAAGGCAACTTGACAAACTGAAAACATGCAACAAACCAATCAGTGTTGATTATATGAAGACTCCACCCATGTAGGTAATGATAACAGGATGTAAAAATATGTTTCTGCTGGGTGAAACTGAACAAAACTAAACAAATTAAATACAGAACAAGATACAATGTAGCAAAAGCATGTAGCTTAGTTTAGGGCTTAGATTAACAGAGTTAGAGGCCTGCCAGTCTAATAGACTTGTTTATATGGTTCCTGACACTGTAACACTCTCTGATATCTAGAACATTATCTACATATCTATAAGGATTAAAGCATGAATGCAACCTTCAGGATGCCTACAAATACACTAACCAAGCTAACGATTTTTGTATAATAGAAAGTTAAAATTAACTTTCTAAGAATGTTAAATTTTTCAAGTTTTCTGGATGTTTTTATTCAACATTTTCAAATGTTCTGTTAACGTCATTTGCAATCAATGTTTTAATTTTTAGTTTTGTGAATGTGAACTTAATGTTTTCATAATGTAAGTACTTGTCAAGCTGAGAAACATTCTAATTGTTATATTGCAAACCATTATTGTGTCACATGTTTTCAGAATGTTCCTAAAACATTATTATTGTAGCGTTACAGAGTAACCTTCCTAAAACCCTTTTAAAATGTTGCCAAACATTCTCATAACGTTCTCTGTAAGCTGGGAAAACACTTTAGACCTGAGAAAGAGATTCAGTAGAGATGAAAGTGTGTGTGTGTGTGTGTCCTCTGAGGACAGAAGGTGTCCCAGCAGTTTTGGCTGGCTGGTTGTGTAGCTGCAGGTTGGGCTGAGCTGGCGGTCGGCGGGGGCACCAGCTGCACTCTCTCCACTGCCCTTCAAACCCTGCCATCCCTCTGACTCACAGCGCTGGCCAGCGTCCAGAACAGTATAAAAAACTGCTGCTCCAGGATTGGCCCGAAGCTCGACCCGACCTGAACCCAACTGGACAAACAGTGACAGGATGACGGGGCTCAGAAACAAGACCAAACACTCTAAAAGAGATTCTCTCAGAACAGAAACAGTATTTAACCTTTACTTTCTACAACATTCCAACTGCTCTCAAAACATGACGGTTAATATATAATATACACACATCAGCCAGAACATTAAAATCACCTGTATCAAATTACAAAATTCCACCTTGTGTCAATCATGTTGACCAACTTACCCAACCGCTCTATGACCAAGCTGCTCTATCAACATCATCAACCTTGCCCGTTTAGCCATCCAGTAAAATCAACTGGTCTAAAAGCATAACCAACTTGACCAAGCCAGTCAACCAGCGTCACCAATCTCAACATATTAGTCATCCAGTAACACTGCACTATCCAACCATTATGACCAACTTAACCAACAAGTATGACCTAAGTGAAAGATTTAATGTAATTATAAGACGGTTTCTTGTAAAACAACAGTAATAGTTGTTAATCATAGTAAATACAATAACTGTGTTTTATGATTTATATCTGTTGTAAATGTGACAGTACTTTTACTTTTACAGACATATTCTTGGCGCCACCTGCTGCCGGAAAATACAGAGCTACAGAGTAGCTGGTCCTCCAGCATGGCCATTCTTACAAAGTTAGCCATCCAGCAGAACAAGCTAGTCAACCATCCCGACCAAGCTATTTGAGCAACATGACCACTCTGGTCCACCAATATAACCAGCTTAATGACCAAAAAGTCCATCAAACTCACCTGATAATTTATGTCATAGTGGTCAAGTGCTTGTTTAGCAGTATTGGGTATGATTACATATGGATGACCAGCGTATCTCTCAGCCTGTCCAGAAATGCATGTGTAAAGTTTGTCCTTTAGTTACGTCTCAAAGATTGAATTCCACTTCCAGACTCTAGGGGTAGTGTCTGGATGACACTAAAAGCAACTATCATAACTTTATAAACATACAAAAATGTTTTACAACAAAAAAGAGATTCTGTATAATTTCATAACACAATATATTTAGATATTTATATATATCACTTTAACCAGAAAAAAAGAGATGCTTAATAATGGCCACTACTGAAAATGCCTTCCCTACTTTGTGCTTCTGCTCACTAGCCACTTCATTAGAAACACATACCAGTTATTGGAAACATCCAGTTCCTAATTGTAGCCAGGTGGTGAATTGAGAATACACATTTAAAATGTGTGTCTGTAACTTTAAGAAACACAATCAGAAGTGTTGTCACCCTGAGAGAGGAAAGGGAGGAGCAGTGAATGGTGGTGCTCCATTTTAGGATTCATCCAGAGCCATCCTAATGAAATAAGAGAAGCTGTTTGTCCAAGTTCTCTTGATGAAATGCTCAAATCTTGTTGAGTAAAGCTGAGTAAATCGAGTGCCACTACCAAATACTGTGCTGTGTTCTAAGTTAGGGTTTTTACAGTGTATTCATTTTATTTTTGTTATTTTGAGTACAATTGAGTACAAGCTCTGATAAAAGTCTATAAATCTGTACACTGCAGTTGCAGTAAGTCAAAGATAGGTGGTGCAGTGTTGTTGTGCGGTGTTTATTTCTGCTCAGCAAGTGCTGATTGTTTTTATTTTGCTTTTATTTCATATTTGCTTTTATTTCATATACATTTTTATATTTCATAAAAATCAGAATAAAATACCCGAAAAACTTATTTTGTCATTTGGTGTGCGTCCTTTCCCCGGTGACAAAAATTGGTACCAGGAGTGGGGTTTCTGATAGTTTGGTTAGGTTTCTTAGGTAATGCATTAGAACACAGTACAGTTGTTTGGTAGTGGTGAAGTGTCGCAGGTTCGAGAGGGAGAGAGTGGAACCAGGACCTGGTGGTGGTGATAGAGGACCTAGAGACCAGACGTCGGACTGCAGACGGAGTTGCAGAGACGGTGGAGTGGAGGACTCATCGCTGCTGGCTGCTGCTGTTCATCTTCCTGCACTGATCCAGAAACCTTATCCTTTATCTGGCAAAGACTATTTTGTCCTAAAATGTCTGACCATTCAGAGGAGGAGAGGGACTCTGATAATGGGGTTGAGCCAGAAGAATCGGACATTCAGAAACAAATTGGTGAACTGAACAGAAAACATGATGTAGCAATGGCAACCATTGATTCCTTGAATAGGATGCCTGATAGAACATATGTCTATGTGCCACGAGAGCGTCATATCGCTCCATTCACTGGTGATTTTGAAAAAGATGGAAGACTAGTAGATGATTTCATTGAGGAAACTGAACGCGTCTTACGTGCACACAGTCAGTCTCCTCCTGAGCAGTATGACTTTGTTCTCTCTTTGTTGCGAGGGGCTGCATTAGAAGAGGTACGTTTACGAAGTGATAGTGAAGTAGACCAGGTTAGTGACCTGTTCACCTACCTTCGGGAAGCTTTTAGTGATAGGCGTAGTGGGGCTCAGCTATTGCATGACTTTTACAGCCGCAAACAGAGAGAGAGTGAAGGCTTACTGGAATTTTCACATGCCTTATCACAAGCACTTAACAATGTATTGAGACAAACACCTGATGCAGTACCAAATATGAAGGTAGTATTGAGAGATCAGTTTGTCAAGGGAGTTCGGGACCCTGCACTTAAGAGAGAGCTTAGGAGGTGGGTTAGAAACAAACCTGATTCCTCGAGGGTAGAAGTACGTGAGGAAGCTTACCTATGGAATATGGAAGAGCCTACTCTTAATTCAAAACCATCTAGAACTAGAAGTAAGGTCAAAGTCAAAGTCAAAGTGGTTTTTATTGTCATTTCAGCTATATACAGAGTACACAGTGAAACGAAACAACGTTCCTCCAGGGACCATGGTGCACATAAACACAGTGTAGACAGAACAATAGTGCAACAGTACAAAAGTGCAGACAGACAATACAACACAATACAGACAAAGAATAATAAATAACAAGACAGTGTGCAAATTTTGCAGTGTGCAAAAAAGACCAGGTGAGGTAGTAATTACTCTACCTCACCTGGTCTTTTTTGCACACTGCAAAATTTGCACACTGCAAATGTGCAGGTGTCTGATTCTGAGAGGGGTGCATGCTGTGCTGTAGTAAGTGTTGGTGAACACAAACCATTGACTTTGGATGACGTCATGCAGGTTGTTACTGAGCAGGGAAAGCAGCTTAGTGAGCTAACGCAGGCAGTAATGGAGTTGAACACTGAGAAAACTCACACGTTCAAACCCGTCTCTAAGGCAAGGGCTCCACTCAGATTTACAGATGATGGCAAACCTATCTGTCTGAAGTGTCAGAAGGAGGGACACATTGCCAGAAATTGTCCACAAAAACGGCATACTAAATATCCAGCCTTTACTGATGCACAGGGAAACGAAAGGCCCCGATTGCTGTGAGACGGGCAATTCAGGGGCAAACTACAGACTCACCTAAAGCCAAGTTTAGCCAAGGTCAGGTGTTGGAGCGTGCGGTAGGAACTTGCCCTACAATAGATGTTAACATTGGGAATGTTCCTGTTTCATGTTTGCTGGATACAGGCAGCCAAGTAAGCACTATTACAGAAGAGTTCTTCTGCCAGCAGTTAGGGGGAGAAGAGGGGGATATGCTTTCAACCTCTGGCTGGCTTAAATTAACCGCCGCCAATGGATTAGATATTTGGAGTTAGAGGTAAATACCATGGGTATTAAACTCCCTGATTGTGGATTTTTAGTTGTGAAAAACCCTGAGAGTTCTCAGTCATCCCTACCTGCTATCATACGCATGAATATCATCAGTCGTTGTCATCAGTTAGTTCAGGCTGAATTTGATAGAACCTTGGATGCAAAGCTAGACTCAGATTGGAGGACTGTTTTCCAACAGATGCATAAATGTGATGTTGACAAGACAAAGATGGCTCGAATAGCAGGGAAAGATTTTGTACATGTCCCAGCTGAATCAGTAGTCACTGTCATGGTCAGAGGTTTCTCAGACAAGTCACCAAACCAAGGTTCATGGTTGTTGGAGCCTGGTAAACTACCATTATCAGGAGGCATTGTAGTAATGCCTTTTTTGGTTAAGGAACACAGACATCAGGTTCCAGTGCACGTAGTTAATCTCTCTAGAGAGGATGTGTGGCTCAATCCAAGAACTCGTATAGGTGTCTTGTCACCTGTACAGTGCATTACCAATAATCAGCACTGTGAAGTAACGTTTCAGCGCATTTCAGCCAATACAGAGCAGGTGTCCGTGGATTTAAAAGAGTCTCAAGATCATCAAAAGGTGTCTGATATACTGAGTAAGCTGGATATAGGTGGCACTGAAAAAGAACAAGCAGAGTTAAGGGCCTTACTTGGTAAATATTCAGATGTGTTCGCTGTTGGAGATGATGAGCTAGGCTACACAGAAAAGGTGAAACATGAGATTGTGTTAGTTGATGACACTCCAGTGAACCTTCCATACCGTCGTATCCCACCGACCCAGTACAAGGAGGTCAAAGATCACATTTCTCAGCTTCTAAGGAAAGGAGTGATTCAGGAGAGTACCAGCTCCTATGCTTCACCTGTGGTAGTAGTGAGGAAGTCTGATGGTAGTATACGACTCTGCGTCGACTATCGTAAGCTAAACTTAAAAACTAAGCGAGACGCATTTCCTTTACCTCGTATAGACGAAAGTTTTGATGCTCTGAGAGGTGCAAAGTTCTTCTCATCTATAGACCTGGCTAGTGGATACCACCAGGTGGCAGTACATGAATGTGACCGGCACAAGACTGCATTCACAACCCCATATGGGTTATATGAACACTTACGCATGCCGATGGGGGTTGTAAATGGACCACCTACATTTCAAAGGTTGATGCAGGCAACTATGACTGACCTAATTTTTCAAATAATTTTAGTATACTTGGATGACATTTTAGTCTTAACTAGGACATTTTCAGAGCACGTTGAGAGATTGGAGACAGTACTGAGACGACTCCAGGAGACAGGTCTCAAAATCAAAATAGAGAAATGTCATTTCCTTCAGGAAAAGGTAAAATTCCTAGGACATCAGGTCTCCACAGAAGGTATAGCAACCGACCCTGATAAGGTAGACGCTGTGAAGCAGTGGCCAGTACCTACCACTCTGAAAGCTTTACACTCATTCTTAGGGTTCTGTAGCTATTACCGAAGATTCGTGCAGGGGTTTTCAAACATAGCTGGTCCACTGCATGATCTGGTAAATAACTGTCTAATGGTTGGACCTCCCTCTAGAGTAAATGAGGGGTTGTTGAGCTTATGGAGTACTGAGTGTCAGACCTCTTTTGATGTCTTAAAGGAGAAGCTGGTTAGTGCTCCGGTGCTTGGGTTTGCAGACTTCACTTGCCCTTTCACTGTAGAGACAGATGCGAGTAGCCACAGTTTAGGAGCTGTCTTATGTCAGCAACAGGATGGTAAAAGGCGGGTGATAGCATACGCAAGCCGTAGGCTTAGAAAGGCTGAACAAAATGACAAGAACTACAGCAGTATGAAGTTGGAGCTTCTCACCCTAAAATGGGCCATAACTGAGAAGTTTAGGGGATATCTGCTGGGTGCAAAATTTACCGTAATCACAGACAACAACCCATTATGCCATCTCAACACAGCCAAGCTAGGAGCTGTTGAGCAGAGATGGGTAGCGCAGTTAGCTGCCTTTGACTTTGACGTTCAGTATCGCCCCGGCCGGAGTAATAAGGCTGCGGATGCCCTCTCTAGGCACCCTTTAGCAGGGGAGCCGAACGTTGCCTCTGAAGATCTGGAGTATGATGGTTGTGTGGCCATTTGTAATTTGATCCACAAAGGAACCACACTAGGGCAGGAACTAGTAGATGTTGGGCTGGAGAGGTGCGAGGTTCAACAAATTCGAGCAAGTGAGGCAGGTCACCCTTTGGCTGGGTTAGATCAGGAAAATACACCTACTTTACCAGGCTATTCTAAAGATGAGTTGCGTTCTTTTCAGGAGCAAGATCCTGTCCTCAACATCTTTAGGTCCTTTTGGGTCAGAGGGAAAAAGCCAAACAATAAGGAGAGGAGAGACTTGTCTAAATCTGTACTGTCACTTCTGAAGCACTGGGGTAGAATTAGAGAGCAGGATGGTCTACTGTACCGAGTAGTGGAAGATCTGAGGCAAGGTGAATGCAATCAGTTGCTGTTGCCAGCTTGTTTAAAAGTACAAGTTCTTGAGAGTGTACATAACTCTATGGGTCACCAGGGCATAGAGAGGACAATGCAACTGTTAAAGCCAAGATCTTTTTGGGTTGGGATGTATGAGGATGTTGAGCAGTGGGTAAAGAAATGCCAACGTTGTGTACTTACCAAAATGCCTCAGCCAAAGATACGTCCACCTATGCAGTCATTTTTGGCTACCAGACCATTAGAGGTAATTGCTGTAGATTTTACTCTGTTGGAACCAGCTACTGATGGTAGAGAAAATGTTCTGGTTATCACAGATGTGTTCACGAAATTTACACAGGCTTTCGCGACTCAAGACCAAAAAGCAGACACAACAGCAAAAATCCTTTTAAAGGAATGGTTTATGAAGTACGGTGTGCCCGAGCGTCTGCATTCAGACCAAGGCCGTAATTTTGAAAGTGAATTGATTGCTGAACTTTGTAAACTGTATGGTGTAAAGAAAAGCCGTACCACTCCTCATCACCCTACCGGAAACGCCCAGTGTGAGCGCTTTAATAGGACGCTACACGATCTTTTGCGCAGTCTCCCTCCAGACAAAAAACGCCGTTGGCCTGAGCATTTATCTGAAGTTGTGTACGCATACAATGTGACCCCTCATGCCACAACGGGGTATTCCCCTTATTTACTGCTTTTTGGAATCGACCCGCATCTGCCAATTGATGCTTTGTTAGGACAGACTGCAGAGGTATCAGCAAAAGCTGACTGGTTAGCTGCTCACCAAAGGCGACTGAAAGAGGCACATGCACGAGCTAAAGAATATTCTGAACAAAAAGCTGCCGAACGCATAGCTTTCCAGAATGACAAAACCTATTGTCCACCAGTTGGTGTTGGTCAAACTGTGTATCTCAGAAACAGGCCGCAGGGACGAAATAAAATACAGGATGCCTGGCAATCTATTCCTTACAGGGTAGTAGAAATCCAAGGGACCACTTACTCTGTTGAGCCAGTAGAGGGAGGCCCATTGAAAAGGGTTAGTAGGGTTGACATTAGGCCCTTTGTATTTACTCCCATTCCTACTCCTAGAAAGAAAAGTAATCTACCTAGATCTGAGACGACTGCTGTTAATGACACTGAGTTAGATCCAGAATGTATTGAGGAGGGTGTGGTTTTGGAAGAGATGTGTGTTCCAAGGTTGCAGATAGAAATGGACCGTCATGCTGTTCCCTCTTATGACAGGACAGAGTCAAGTCCGACCAGTGTTGAGGTTGGTCCTGAAGCAGAGACAGTGGAATCAGATACTGGGTCCAATCTTGAGGTTCACTCATTACCTGTGCCTACTCCTCGTAGGAGCAAAAGAACTAATGCAGGACATCATTCTAACCTGCATCATGAACCCAGATCCATATTAGAGTCCGTCCCACTTGATTCAGTGACAGTTTCACAAATTTTATCCAGCTTGGGTACAGCATTTTTCAGAGAAGCTGTGAAAGAGGTAAAGAAATCTTATGAGGTCACCGAGGACGTTGACTCCTGAGCAGGGGAGAATGTAGCCAGGTGGTGAATGGAGAATACACCTTTAAAATGTGTGTCTGTAACTTTAAGAAACACAATCAGAAGTGTTGTCACCCTGAGAGAGGAAAGGGAGGAGCTAAGAGCATGGTAGAGTAGGAGGCTCAAGCTGCAGTGAATGGTGGTGCTCCATTTTAGGATTCATCCAGAGCCATCCTAATGAAATAAGAGAAGCTGTTTGTCCAAGTTCTCTTGATGAAATGCTCAAATCTTGTTGAGTAAAGCTGAGTAAATCGAGTGCCACTACCAAATACTGTGCTGTGTTCTAAGTTAGGGTTTTTACAGTGTATTCATTTTATTTTTGTTATTTTGAGTACAATTGAGTACAAGCTCTGATAAAAGTCTATAAATCTGTACACTGCAGTTGCAGTAAGTCAAAGATAGGTGGTGCAGTGTTGTTGTGCATTGAGAATAATATTTCTGCTCAGCAAGTGCTGATTGTTTTTATTTTGCTTTTATTTCATATTTGCTTTTATTTCATATACATTTTTATATTTCATAAAAATCAGAATAAAATACCCGAAAAACTTATTTTGTCATTTGGTGTGCGTCCTTTCCCCAGTGACATAATGCCTAATGTTTCCACACTTTTCCCACTTTATTAGGAACACCCACGCATTGCTCTGGTTGCTGTGTGTGTGTTTTTTTTTGATGGAACTATCAGTGCAAATGATCAGATGTTTGCACCTCCTTGAGAATCTCTTCCTGGATAAGATGAGCAGTAATTGTCTCCTCGACCCTCGCTGAGAGTATTTAGCGGCGTCTGAGAGCGACGCTTCTCTCCACAACAACAGATCAATGTGCAGACGGGCGAGCGAGGCTGCATCACTTTACTCACTTTAGCCCGGCTGCTCTTTACCCGCTTTAGCCATTACTGCCGGCCAGCAGCTGCTGCCCACCACGTCCAGCCAGACTGAGTGAATACCCCGCGGCCTGGACTCAGACACGGCGGCCCCACACCACGATTGATCCAGGTATTATAATCTGCTGCCGGCCAATCACACGTACTCTATCTGATCATTAGAAACTATTGATCCCGGACAATAACGGCCTTCACATCTCCACAATCTATAAGATTGTGACTGTAGTCCAAACACCTCACATTTACACTCTGACATCTCACACACACACACACAGCCATAGAGTCAGTCGTATTAATGATCTGCATGTTCTAGACTGATCCATGACTGATTTAACATAGCAAAACTTTTACACAACCAGAATATCAGCACCTATATATTCACATCTACTTGGTTAAATACAACAAAGATTGGATCAGCTGATACATGGTCTCAGTCTTGGTAAGAAACACTTTTTTTGGACACATTTGTCAGTGTTGTGCCAAAATCCCACTCCCCTTGGTGCCAAACAGCATTATGGGTAAAACAGATTACGCTGGTGATTCTGTATCTACTGTAACTGTAGACTAAACTTTATTTTCAAATAGAAATAAAAGGAATCTGAGGGGAATCTGTTGTACTCATTCTGCTGCAGGACCCACCTGTACTCATAGGGAAATTTGACAAGATTCTACAAACCAATCAGTTCTGAGTATAGGGAGACTCCACCCACATAAGTGATGATGACAGGATGACATAAAAACTCTTTAAGTGTGTTCAGTCACTAAACTGCAGTGTGAAACTGAACAAAAATATCCAGATTAAATACAGTACAAAATACAATGTAACAAACACACAAAACGGGTGGTTAGACTCTGTTTATAACTTTCTGACATGAAAATCTAAGGAATGGTCTTTATTAATAAGTTTTTTCTTTTTAAGTAAAAGTAGTTTGTATTTTTAGTACACATTGCATTGAGCTTTACAGTGTAATAAAGTGGTCAGGGTATTAGGTAGGTGGTGTGAACAAGTGTTTTTCTTATTTTTTGTCCATAGACTGTGTATAGCTGGACAGAGCATCAGCTCTCAAAAGTGAAGCCACCACAGGTCGGGCACCCCCTGCTGTTCGGCTGCAGAAAGCTGTGTAACCCCACCCATCCCCATAGGTTTAAATGGAAAAACAGACAACTTTCAATCACGTTTTTTCCAATATACTGTAATTCTACCTCCTGTATTTAAATGCAACAGCTAGTGTACCTTCTGCTTATATTATAAATTTTTACATCCCTACAGAATTCGTTTTTAAAACGTTATTCAGCTCTATTCCAAAAAGGTGTGGTTATTATAAAAGGGCCGGGGTGGGACTGTGACTGTATGGGTGGGATCATAGACTGTGAGAGCTCCGTGGAGCAGCCCTCGGGGCGGGGTTATTTAAATGAGTAGGCTGTCTTTCTCCCTCCTCTGGTCTCAACTGCGCAGACTCGGGTATCAGGATCGCCAACATGGAGGAAGAGTTTGGCTTAATTTTCTTTGAATGAATGGGAACAGAGACACAGCGTCCATCTTTTTTACAGTCCCTGGTTTTGACCCTTTGTGAAAAGGTGATTGCCCTCTAAACCTAATAGCTGGTCAGGCCACCCTTAGCAGCATCAACTGCAACCAAGCGTTTGCAGTAACTTGCAATGAGTCTTTTACAGTGATGTGGAGGAATTTTGGCTCCACTCATCTTTGCCGAATTGCAAGTGTGTAACAGTGTGTGTAACAGCATGTGAACCTGAGTGTGTTACAGTGAGTTTGACAGTGTGTAACAGTGTGTGTAACAGCATGTGAACCTGAGTGTGTTACAGTGAGTTTGACAGTGTGTAACAGTGTGTGTAACAGCATGTGAACCAGAGTTTGTAACAGTGTGTGTAACAGTGTGTGAACCTGAGTGTGTTACAGTGAGTGTAACAGTGTGTGTAACAGTGTGTGTAACAGTGTGTGTAACAGTGTGTGAACCTGAGTGTGTTACAGTGTTTGTAACAGTGAGTGTAACAGTGTGTGTAACAGTGTGTGTAACAGTGTGTGTAACAGTGTGTGTAACAGTGTGTGAACCTGAGTGTGTTACAGTGAGTGTAACAGTGAGTGTAACAGTGTGTGTAACAGTGTGTGTAACAGTGTGTGAACCTGAGTGTGTTACAGTGTTTGTAACAGTGAGCGTAGCAGCGTGTGAACCTGAGTGTGTTACAGTGTTTGTAACAGTGAGTGTAGCAGTGTGTGTAGCAGCGTGTGAACCTGAGTGTGTTACAGTGAGTGTAACAGTGTGTGAACCTGAGTGTGTTACAGTGTGTGTAACAGTGTGTGAACCTGAGTGTGTTACAGTGTTTGTAACAGTGAGTGTAACAGTGTATGAACCTGAGTGTGTGACAGTGTTTGTAACAGTGAGTGTAACAGTGTGTGAACCTGAGTGTGTTACAGTGTTTGTAACAGAGTGTGAACCTGAGTGTGTTACAGTGTGTGTAACAGAGTGTGAAACTAAGTGTGTTACAGTGAGTGTAACAGTGATTGTTACAGCGTGTGTAACAGTGAGTGTAACAGTGAGTGTTACAATGAGTGTAACAGCGTGTGTAACAGTGTGTGTAACAGTGTGTGTAACAGTGTGTGCAACAGCATGTGTAACAGCATAGGTAACACCGTGTGTAACATTGTGTGTAACAGTGAGTGTAACAGTGAGTGTAACAGCGTGTGTAACAGCGTGTGTAACAGCGTGTGTAACAGTGTGTGTAACAGTGTGTGTAACAGTGAGTGTAACAGTGAGTGTAACAGTGAGCGTAACAGTGTGTGTAACAGTGAATGTAACAGTGAGTGTAACAGCGTGTGTAACAGCGTGTGTAACAGCGTGTGTAACAGCATGTGTGACAGTGTGTGTAACAGCATGTGTGACAGTGTGTGTAACAGTGAGTGTAACAGTGAGTGTAACAGTGAGCGTAACAGTGTGTGTAACAGTGAATGTAACAGTGAGTGTAACAGCGTGTGTAACAGCGTGTGTAACAGCGTGTGTAACAGCATGTGTGACAGTGTGTGTAACAGTGAGTGTAACAGTGTGTGTAACAGCGTGTGTTATAGTGTGTAACAGTGAATGTAACAGTGAGTGTAACAGTGAGCGTAACAGTGTGTGTAACAGTGAATGTAACAGTGAGTGTAACAGCGTGTGTAACAGCGTGTGTAACAGCATGTGTGACAGTGTGTGTAACAGTGAGTGTAACAGTGTGTGTAACAGCGTGTGTTATAGTGTGTAACAGTGAATGTAACAGTGAGTGTAACAGCGTGTGTAACAGCGTGTGTAACAGCGTGTGTAACAGTGTGTGTAACAGCGTGTGTAACAGCATGTGTGACAGTGTGTGTAACAGTGAGTGTAACAGTGAGTGTAACAGTGAGCGTAACAGAGTGTGTAATAATGTGTAACAGTTTTGAGGCAGTTTGATTGGTTTTATCATTCTGATAGTGTGGGCTAGTTCGGGAGGGATTAATGCAGATCAGGTGTAAGTGTGAGTGTGGTGAAATGGGTGGAGAGGTGTGAGAGGAGTGTGACTGTGGTGTGAGTGTTGGTTATTGGATGGTAATGACGCGGTACACGGCATCAGTGTGTTTGTCTGCTGGATAGACTAATTGAATGTCAGTCAGGTTGACGAGGAGCTGCTGCAGGAAGGCCAAACTCCAATCTCTCACCGTTATTATTACACCAGCGCAGCAATCCTGCGCTTTAATATCTGTGTTCAAATACCTCTCACCACACTGCACTTACACAACAATCAGCAAGAGTGGACAGCACTTACAATCAGCACCGTTTGCTGGAAATATCCTATGATACTGTCAATTTTACACAGACAGGATCTACGAATCAATCCACACTATATGATCAAAATCAAACAATACTTATGCACAATGCAACACCCAGTGTAATGCTTAGTGCAACATCCACTGTAACACCTGGTGCAATACATAGTGAAATGCTAAGTGTAATATACACTACAATGCCCAGAAAAATAAGACTGAGCAAACTAACAAACAAACTGACTACAACCATATACGGCATGAAAAACCCACAAGAACAAACAAAGGAAGACTATAACAAAAGGGCTAAATGTATGCCAAGACAGACAAGGAACACCTGGGGAAGATAACAACAGCACTGAGTAACAGATGAGACACGGATGGAAATTCTAATGACTAGGCGGGGCTTTGGCGGAGACAAAAAAAGAGACAAGACAGAAACAAAACAGAGACATATGCTACAGATGGTTGTAAGTGGTATTAGTGAATATAGTAACTCTGTATTGTAGAGCTTGTGTTCTGTACAGTAAAGTTGTGAGTGGTATTAGTGAATATAGTAACTCTGTATTGTAGAGCTTGTGTTGTGTACAGTAAAGTTGTGAGTGGTATTAGTGAATATAGTAACTCTGTATTGTAGAGCTTGTGTTGTGTACAGTAAAGTTGTGAGTGGTATTAGTGAATATAGTAACTCTGTATTGTAGAGCTTGTGTTGTGTACAGTAAAGTTGTGAGTGGTATTAGTGAATATAGTAACTCTGTATTGTAGAGCTTGTGTTCTGTTCAGTAAAGTTGTGAGTGGTATTAGTGAATATAGTAACTCTGTATTGTAGAGCTTGTGTTCTGTACAGTAAAGTTGTGAGTGGTATTAGTGAATATAGTAACTCTGTATTGTAGAGCTTCTGTTCTGTACAGTAAAGTTGTGAGTGGTATTAGTGAATATAGTAACTCTGTATTGTAGAGCTTGTGTTCTGTACAGTAAAGTTGTGGGTGGTATTAGTGAATATAGTAACTCTGTATTGTAGAGCTTGTGTTCTGTACAGTAAAGTTGTGAGTGGTATTAGTGAATATAGTAACTCTGTATTGTAGAGCTTGTGTTGTGTACAGTAAAGTTGTGAGTGGTATTAGTGAATATAGTAACTCTGTATTGTAGAGCTTGTGTTCTGTACAGTAAAGTTGTGAGTGGTATTAGTGAATATAGTAACTCTGTATTGTAGAGCTTGTGTTCTGTACAGTAAGGTTGTGAGTGGTGTTAGTGAATACAGTAACTCTGTATTGTAGAGCTTGTGTTCTGTACAGTAAAGTTGTGAGTGGTATTAGTGAATATAGTAACTCTGTATTGTAGAGCTTGTGTTCTGTACAGTAAAGTTGTGAGTGGTATTAGTGAATATAGTAACTCTGTATTGTAGAGCTTGTTTCATACCTAAGTGATGGGCATTCTGCAGTTTTGCAAGGTTTCATTGCTCATAGCTGTTCTGGGGTAAAAGTGTATGAATTGGATTTTTTTGCTGATCTATGAGTTTATTTTTCTGCTTTCTCTGCATCCCCCTCTCCTTCACCGCTTGTGGGGGGTAAATGTTCTCTGGGTCCACCGGGTCGGCCTGCCTTCCTCATCCTCACCCTCATCCAGCCTTATGCCTTATACCCACCGCCTTTCACACAGCCACTCTCAGCCAACGACACACTCTAATAGCTTCTATTGTCATCTGGAAATAGAGCCCAGACCACGGGAAATGAACAAATAACCCAGAGAGAGAGAGAAAGAGAGAGAGAGAGAGAGAGAGAGAGAATGAGAAAGGCATACAATATATATGGTCCAGAAAGTCCTATTCTATTGGCAATATTTATGTGTTTATGTATTTTGTGTGTGCATTTTCATATCTTTGTCAGCAAATGGTGCAACTTAATGTAGCTGAATGCATTCATTCTAAGGTCCGTAAATATTTGGACAAATTGCATCTATCTACATATCCATCTTCCTCAAAATATGAAATAAATTTTAAGCCAAGGATTGCTGTCTCCCCCTAGTGAAAAGTGTCTTGTATAACACTCAAAATAGACCCATTTCATCTACTCCAATTCTTTACCTGTTGAAACAGTGTTTCACAAACATTCTTATCGTTCTAAAACATTAAATATGATCATTCTATAACAAAAAAACATCAGCATTCTATACCATAAAACCTCATCATTCTCTACATCAAACATCATCATTCTCCACATTAAACACCTTAATTCTCTAACTTAAAACAACGTAATTCTCCCCAAGAAACACCATTATTCTCTAGATCAAACACCACCATAATTAACATTAAACACCTTCATTCTCTAACTTCAAACACTATCATTTTCCCCATCTAACACCATCCTTCTTTACATCAAACACTATCTTTCTCTGCATCAAACACTATCTTTCTTTGCGTCAAACACCATCATTCTCTCTATCAAACACCATCATTCTGTACATTCAACTGCATCATCCTCTACAACAAACACTATTATCTCCCATTTAAACATCACCTTTTCCAAAGAAACACCATCATTCTCTACACCAAATACCATATTTTTCCAACAAACTCCATCATTCTCTACTTCAAACACCTTCAATCACCCCATCAAACCGTATCATCCTTAATTAAAGACCATCATTCTCTACATCAATCGCCATCATTCTCCTTGGCAAATATTATCTTTCTCAATCAAAGACCATCATTATCTATATCAAACACCATTAATCTCCCATTTAAACATCACCATTCCCAAACACCATCATTCTCTATACGAAATACCATCTTTTTTCACCAAACACCATCATTCTCTATACGAAATACCATCTTTTTTCACCAAACACCATCATTTTCTAAACTAAATACCATCTTTTTTCACCAAACACCATCATTTTCTAAACGAAATACCATCTATTTTCACCAAACTCCATCATTCTCCACATCAAACATTATCATTCTTAATCAAAGACCATCTTTCTCAAAATCAAACTCCATCATTCTCTACATCAAACACCATCATTCTCTACATCAAACACCCTCATTCTCTACATCAAACACCCTCATTCTCTACAGATTTAACAGGCTGTAGAGGAGTAGTAGAAACTCTTGTACTGAACTCCTCTGCGAGACATTTCTGAATGTTGATCGGCACCCCCCGGTGTTAAGCTGTGTAATTAAAGTGGGTGTTTAAGAGCTTTTCGCTCAGAGAACTGACACCCTGTAATTTGCACATACCATAATTTCTCTGAACATCAGACAAAGAGTATTCAGCACTGACAGGAAGTGCTCTGTCTCTGTTAGCTGATGGAGGGGGCGTGGTCACGCTCTCTGGAGAAACTTGTGAAAGAGCTGTAATTTGATTTGGCCTTAAACTTCAGGCTCTGTCAGCAGAAATGAGTGGAATGGATGGAATACAGGTATACAGTACGGGGATGTAAATCTAATCAGCAGCACAGTTATGATTTCTGTTCTGTTTTGGGGGGATGTATTGTTTGGGTCAGTGGAGGTCAGTGGACAGAGCAAAAACTGGTAGGTTGTGATTTTGATTTCAAGTTAAGCAGTTAAAAGTTGATTTTTACTCTTAAAGTGTAATTTTAAATCATTACACAGCATTTTATTTTCCTATTCACTTCTGGCATCATTTATTTGTATAACAGGCTCAACTCTAACTCACCATCAGTGTGCAGTCTTGCCCACCAGAGCTACCTCACCTTGGGTATTCAGTTGCTGTCACGTCTCGCCCACACTCAGCCCTACCTCGATTTACAGTCACAGCACTACACTACCCAGAACGCACCATTCAGTGACTCTCACGGTCATGTGATTCTTTCAGGAAGTTATATCGCCTAGCACCTTGGTAGCCAGGTAGAAAAGACTGCCTAGAATTCAGCTCCAGTGCTGAGTATTGTTTTAGTTCATCCAGCATTGCAACGCGTTTTTCTTTGCCTTTGTTTGATTCCTTGTGTATTACTGTTTGTTTCTTGTACCCCGACTCTCTCTGTGTACCGAACTCTGGACTGCGTATTGCAACACTGGTATATTTTCTCCTGTTGACTCCTGTTCACTAGTATTGACCCTGTTTATTCTGACCACTCTCTGTATTACTCCTTGTGTTATTAAAGCTTTGATTTTACATCTGCGCTTGTCTGAGTTCTGCCCAAACATGACATTTAAAGCTTATATAATAATGATTGTATTTCTGGCCACATTGTTGTAGGCTTTAAGAGCAAGTTACCATTTTCTGGGACACAGTACTGGTATTATACTGAGTAGTATCACTGTGCTAGATTACATTTCCATGCAATGGAGAAATAGACTGGGGGAAGCAAGGACGTTTTTTTCAGTATTACGAGCCAAAAACACAAGCTAACCCTCCCTGAATAAGCAATTGTTATATTGTTGTTATCGACTTATAATGAATTGTTAACCCTTTTTAATTTTGGCTGATCAATTTAGCAAGTTACAGAAACAACTCTGTCAGCTAAAGAAGAAGGCAAGGTGTAAACAAAGAATTGAACTTGATGTTTTGCTTGGTAGAACAGCTTTATGGTGCTTTCATAACTGCCTTGTTTGTTTCAGACCTTCAGAACTAAAGTAACAAGTGTGAAAGCTTCCACAAATCACCAACATTTGGGCCAACCAAAAAAGAAAAGTGGGGATCTCTCTGGATCTGTTGAATTGTGGTCTGGTTTATTTGAGTGAAACACTCTTTTTTGGATGATTTCAGACCAATTACTAGAAGTTGAGTCAGGATATCCCATTTAACAATAGATAAAAAAGAAGATGTGTTATGCCAACATTAACTCAGCACCCTATGGGCAGCAGCCAGTGGGCAATGTTCTCTGGGTGGCATCCTATGGGCCCTGTCTGTGGGTGGCATCCTGTGAGCCCTGTCTGTGGGTGGCATCTTGTCAGTGGCATCCAGTGGAACACTGTCTTGTGGGCAACATCGTGTGGGACTGATTAAAGGCTGAAAGATGAGCAACACAAACTGCAGCAACAGATTCAGAGCTTCTGTCTGTGACTTTACTTTATCTAGAAGGTGGAGCAGCTACAGGTAGGAGTATCTAATAGAGAGGACAGTGAGTGAACAAAAAGTTTAAAAACCTCCAGCATCCACTCTTTCCAACAATCAATCTTTTGCTAATATCTGATTTATTTCACCATTAAGAGTCCTGTCTCAGGGTAGAACCCTTGGACAAATAAGCTGCACTTGTTTATTTGTCTTTTTCTTTTCATCCCTCAACCCTCTCATTCATTCATGACTGTAAAATATGTAAAATTCTGTCAGAACACTACTGTTTTAACACTTTGTAACACACAGTGTCTGGTTTCATTTGTCGTTTATCATGCATCCAAATTATTCACTCACCTGTATGCTTGTACTTATGTGATGTGACAATAAATCTGATTTGATTTAATCTAAATCTTTGATTAAGTATTTTATTAAAAAGTTTTAGGAAATTGTCAATTCAATTTAATTGAATTTAATTCCCGCTGATATTGAATATGTATGCTGTATTAGTAAATCAGAAATACAGTGGGTTCTGATCCGGAGCAGTTTGGCTCGTACTGGATGACCTGATTGTTCTGACAGATATTGTAAGTGATGGATTGATTATGAGAGAAGGGCTCTTGTTGCATCTCTGCTACAGCTATTCTACCCGGTCAAATGCTTTCTTCATGTCTAGCGAAAAAATAACAAGGAATTTCTGTGAAGACTTAGAGCCTTCAGTAGAGAGCCTTGGTTATGATCAAGAGTCTTGATCATAACCAATTCACTTATTTACAATTAATTTATCCAAATGCCTAGATAACACTTAAAAAATAATTAAGAATCTGTAGACAGCAGAAAAATAGGCCTGTAGGTAAAGGGTCTTCTCCTTTTAAAGATTGAAATAAGGGTGGTGTTCAGGCCCCTATGAAGGCTGTTAGTTTTAATAGTGTAGTTAAAATAATTAAGTTTTGGTGGCCCAATTAGATCTCAAACTAATAAATAGAGTTCTGGATAGAGACCATCCAATCCTGGGCATTTACCCTATTTTATAGAGTTTAATGCATCTTTAATTTCCTCAAGCTTAAAGGGAGTATCGAGCAAGGAGCGCTGATCTCTGTATAGATATGGAAGAGCTAACTTATCCAAGAATTGCCGATGAACATCATCTGCTATGAGCTCAGAGCCGTACAGTTGGGAATAAAAAAATTGGTGGGTATAGTACAGATTATACCCTCTGCATCCATGATTGCAGGCACAGGCAACATCATATCAACTAAGAGGGATACAATCTCAACCAAACAACATTATAGAAACCACCAGGAGCACCATATAAACCACATGGTAACATCATAGAAATCACCAAGGTCACCACATAAACTACCTGACAACAACTAACAGGGATACTATCCCAACCACCTATCAACATCATAGCAACCACCAGGGATACCCTCTCAACCACCTGGCAACATCATAGAACCCACCAAGGACACCATATAAACCACCTGGCAACAACTCACAGGGATACCATCTCAGCTAACTAATATTAGAGCAAACACCAGGGACACTGTAGAAACCACCTGGCAGCAAATAACAGGTGTACAATCTCAAATCAACTAACATCATAGCAGCCTCCAGGGACAACATATAAACCACCTGGCAACAACTAACAGAGATACCATCTCAACCACCTATCAACATCATAGCAACCACCAGGGACACCATATCAACCACCTGGCAACAACTAACAGGGATACCATCTCAACCACCTATCAACATAACAGCAACCACCAGGGACACCATAGAAACCACCTGGCAGAAACTCACAGGGATACCATCTCAGCTAACTAATATTAGAGCAAACACCAGGACACCATAGAAACCACCTGGCAGCAAATAACAGGTGTACAATCTTAAACCAACTAACATCATAGCAGCCTCCAGGGACAACATATCAACCACCTGGCCACAACTAACAGGGATACCATCTCAACCACTTAACAATATTATAGTAACTATCAGGGATACCATCACAACTTAGCAATATCATTGCTCTGACCAGGGATACCATATCAAACAGGGATACCATATCAATCACCTGGAAACATAGAATTTAACATTCTAGCAACAACCAATTAACATTTTAGGAACCACATAGCAAACTTGTAGCTACCCCCTAGAAGAAACCTAGCAACACCATAGCAACATATCCTAGCAACAATACCACTTAAATCATGTCACTGTTCTAAAGCAATCTGTATGGAAATATATATGTAATTGGATTTATATCTGATTCATTTTATTCTGTTCTTAATTACGTCACTTGTAATACTCCCACTGTTTAAACTCCGCGTACAATAGGCTAATACTGGATGATCAGAATTTATAGTTGTTTGATTTGTGGTGTTGAGGTGTTGATGATCTCTGGAGTTCAGAAGGAGATCAGAACAGAATACTGAAATAAACATCAATAATATTAAAATATAATAATAAAATTGTTATAGAGAAGAAATTATGTATTTTAAAAATCTAATGCAACTAATAGTTAATAAAGTGTGTGTGTGTGTGTGTGTGTGTGTTTAATGGACAAAATGACAGGAATGTTCAGGAGACACCAAACAGAATTTATTAGGTTTTACAAAGACTACAAAATTCTCCAGATGATTTAAATTGTGGTCTCTTATTATTTACATGATATGTTAATTACAAATGTACAAAATATAAAACATTTACACACAGATGTTCCACCGAGAAACGCAGGACAGGTTAGAACCTCACCAAAAACATTAAACAGTAAAAATAATAAAGGTAAAGTAAAGGTGAGTGTAGCACAGACGCTGTACAGAGACCCGGACAGGCGGGTTCTACAGATGTGCAGGAGTCCAGGAGGAGGTTCCGGAGTTCGGATCAGACCAGATCGTTAGACCGGCGGGTTCTGTGATTTCAGGGCGGACGACAGCTGTGGTCAGCAAACATCGCAACAGTTACAACATTCAGGAGCTGAAGGCCAAAAAAAAGTCTAGAAGTAGCTGGGCCAGTAGAGGGCGTGGTTATGCAGATCTGTGCCTGAGGAGGTGGAGCTGAGAGAGGGCTGCGTCCGAAATCTACCGCCCACTCTAAACACCAGTACTGCCCATATTTACAGGGTTCTCTAACAGGGTTCTGTAGAGTCATGTCATAGAGGAACCATGATTGTTTCCTAATCAAGAACCTGACTTACACTTAAAAAGGGTTCTAGATAGTACTGACATGGTTCTACAGGGTTCATTGAATTAAAACTATAGAGGAACCTTTTTAACATTCTTAAAGAACCTTACACAAGAGTGTTTTCATCATACAGAACCATCTAACATTTAGCAGCATCCAAAAAAAATGTAAGGGTTTCGTGATAGAGGACATGGTTCTGCATAGAACCATAACATATCAGAGCCCCATTGAGTTGTTAAAATGGTTCTTCACTGAGTTAAATTGTTCTTTCCCATGATGAAAACCCTGTTGTACATGATTCTTTAAGGAACCTTTTAAATGTTTCTAGATAGCACCAAAGGAGTTCCACTGTTATGACTTAAAGAACCATTTTCAGTACTATCTAACCCTTAAGAAACTGTTTTTTTAAGGGTTTTTGCCTGAGGAAGTGGAACTGAGAGAAGGGACTGTGTTTCTCATCCACTGCTCACTCTGAACACCAGTACTGCCCAGAAACACTGGATTCTGAGGAGTCCTGCCATAGGGATGCCAAACACTGGTTCTCAAACCAAGAACTGTATAATCTGTCATAAACATTTAGTGTCCAAAAATGTTCTACACTCGAAAAGGCTTCTATATATTACAGACATGGTTCTAAAGGTGTTTTTTTAAGCAAAAATGTAGCAGAGCCTTGTTCCAAGGTTCCTAAAAGAACCTTCCAATATACAGAACCAATTACATAGAACTGTAACTTCTCAAATCACCATTTGGAAGTTTAAATGGCTCTTCACTGGGTTAAATGATTCTTCACCATGTTGGAAAACCTGTTGTACATGGTTCTTCAAAGAAAATTTCAAAGGGTCCTAGATAGCACCAAAAAGGTTCCACTGTCCACGACACAAGTCAATGAAACATTTACAGCATTTTCGATCTTCAGTCAAGGCAGTGAGTCAGTTAAGAACCATGAGAATGCAAAGCACATCTTACTTACCACCTGCACATGTTTTTAAACTAATGGTTCAGGTTCTTAAGAGAACAGTAAAACTCTATGACATGTCTCTAAAGAACCCATGCACTAGATACTTTTGATCCCATGTGTCCTGTAATTAAGTGGGTGTGGTCTGTAGTTTAGCAGATGCCAGGGAAAGTGTCTGTAAACAATATTTTGTTTCCTGTGCAACAACAAACTACAGTTCTGAGCAGAATTTTTCAATTCATTTCAAAATTGTGCATCGGTTCTAAATATATTATCTTTAAGGGTGCGCCTCTTACAGCTTTACACTCTGTCAATTCAGTTTCAATTATTCTACAATAAAACACTTTGTTACCAAAGAAGGATTCTTTAGTTGTTCTTTACCAAAGAGAACCATGACCCTCAAAAACATTTCTTATATTTTAAAATGGTTTCCATAAACAAGAAAACAACACTTTCTTTGGAACTTTACAGAACCTCCAGTGGCATATAGAGAGAGTGGTTCTATAACATAGCACTGTATAGGTTCTACATAGCTGGGGTTCAGCTACTGTTTTGTGTCAGAGAACCCCTTTTAAGTACTATATACTCTATTAATCATATACTATAAAGGGTATCTAGAACCCTCTGTGCTTAGAGTGCAGAAAAATAGTTGGTTCTAGGCGTGTCGTGAGTGGTTCTCGATTTCGGACGCAACTTTCGGCCTGAGGTTGAGTTGGCACTGTTGGAAAAGTCAAAAGGTCACCCATAGCACCTGTTGTGTTCAGTACTGTGCATCGTTAGAACAGCAGTCTAGAACCAAGACTCTGTAACTGTATCTCTGTGTACTGTAAACAAATCTGGAGTATAGAACATTGTACTCAAAAAATGAAAACCACTTCACAGTAAAATGGTAAAATTCAGTTCAGCTTCAGGTTCTGCTGTATTTTTTTGATTTAGATGAACTAAAGTCCACAAGCGAAGAAATGCAGAAATTACACCTTACACTTAAATTCACCTCATTTACATATCATTCTAATATTCATCATATAACTGTTATAACACTGTTAATAAGACTATTTAACATAATCTGGTTTAGAAACTAAACCATCTTATCATTGTTTAATTCAGATTATTTTGTTACATTTTGTGTAACTCTAGAATAATATAGTTAATATTGTTAACAGTATGGAATAATGCTGATTGTTTACTTTAAGAAATTATCATTTTGTTCACTTTGTGAAATAATGCAGATTGTTTCATTCACTTTGAAAAGTAATGCAGATTGTTTAAATAAATTGTGAGAAGTATTTCAGATTGTTTGGAGTACTAATAAAACAATTCAGATCAGCTTGTTTACTTTGAGACAAGTCTGGGACATAGTGCAGATGCTTTAGTTTACATTATGGAATAATGCAGATCAATTTTTTTTCTTCATTACCTAATGCAGATTATTCTCGTCTGAGAAATAATGCAGATAATTGTGTTTACATTACAGAATAATGCAGTTTTTTGTGCTATCAGACAAAACAGATTATATTGGAAATAACACTATAAACAAGTCATCTTTCAAAAGAATGACTTACTGTAAGTAAAACGTCTATAAGGGGTCTTATTTACTCTTACAGCAATAATAAAATACAAATATTTCAATTAAAATCTGTTGTTTAATTCAGCTCAGATCTGAGGTGGTTGGTGTGTGTAAGGTGTAATTGGTGCAGGTTGGGTTGGAGATGAACTTTGGACAGTGAACAACATCTTTATCTTTATAAAATATGTATCTATTTTTTACTCTGTAAAACACTGGAGCTTCACTGGAACTTTACTGCAGTTTCAAATGGAGCTTCACTGCAGCTGCACTGCAGTTTCACTGTGAGGCAAGAAGAACAGGTGAGGAACGTCACTGAGAAACTGTGCAAGACTCATATATTTACAAACAACAAAAAAAAAAGATGGATGCACACATTCATACACGCACACTTACACACACATACTCATACACACACACACACAGACAATAAAAATAAAAAATAAACACAACAGTAACAGGCATGCTAGCCAAGCATCGGGTCAGATTTGTGCTCATCTCAGGTGGGTTCCGTCCAGCTCAGCTGGAGCGTACACTGATATCACATGTTCAGAATTATTCTACATGCAGACCGTCCCGTTACGCTGCGGTTCCACACGCTCGCGGGTCCGGGTAACAAAAATAAAGCAAGTGGACATACGTGGCTTTTATCGGGACACACACTGTTTGATACATCATCGGTTCTCCAGTGGGAAGAACCTGCGCTGGTTCCACCGGTTCCTTCTGCCACAGCTCAGCACGTTTAAGGCAGCAAAAAAGCACCAATAATCAGGCGAGTTCCCAATAACGTCCCCATCCTGCATGTCCTCCGCTGTCTCAGTGTCCACAGCACTGTCCGGCGCTCTGCTGAGGACGCGAACTGCACACCCGTACGGTACCAGAGCCAAACACCACTGTTGTCGCTGTTAATCTAAAGGTTGCCTGTAGAGGGGGCTGCTGTTGGTCTGGCAGTGTACAGGAAGTGTGAGTATGGGTGTTGGTGTGTGTGAGGGTTTCACAGTAGAAATAACACAGGGCGGGGCTTGTGCTTCGTTGGTTTGGTGTGAACGGGTAGTAAACGATGGCGCCACAACAGCACCAGGATGTCCACTGAGGTCACAGTTCAGCACGTCGCCCCCTGTTGTTCAATAGTAAACTATAGACGGGTCGCTTAAAACAGTTTGTTTAACCCCTTAAACCCTACAGAAACAAAAATACCAGGCAGAATGTTGGCTGATGGATGGAGTATCATTCACCACAGTCTGGCTCCAGTTGGTCATTAATAGCATTCTTTTGGCAAAATGAGTGTAGGCAAAGACCAACTGGAGACCAGACTACAGTCCATATTGAGCCACCTTAAGAATCACCTAAAAACAAGGTTTATAAATTGCTTGATATAGCACCAGATCAACCATGTTTAAAAGTCATAGAACCATATTATTGGGATACAGTTTGGGGTCCCCCATGAACCAGCGGTGGTCTCTGTGATCTTCAAACCAATTTCAAAGAACCTAAGGAGTTATCTAGAAAACCACAGGGACAGTGCCTGTGGACAACCTAAAGAACCCTATGGACCATCTGGGGGTTACTGTTGACCACAAGTGAGTACCTATGAATCAATAGGTATTCCTGTGGACCAGCTTACATACCAAAGGGACTGAGCAAAAATGTGGACCATCTGGGTTCTCTGTAGATCACCTAGCAGACCATATGTTCACCTTGAGAACACTATGGACAACCTTGTAGATCACTACGGGTCATATAAGGGAACCATCTGGACCACTTAGTGAACCATATGGACCAACTAGCAAACCCAACGGACCACCTGTGGGTTTGTGTGGCCCCCTCACTGTTCCAGCAGACTTACTAAAGGTTGCTATGGGACCACTTTTGGGTCCCTTTGGATCACCCGAGAATCATGCAGGTTAGGAATGTTGGGTTGGGGTTAAAGCACCAGGATGCCAACTATAATCTATTAGTTCTGCTGAAGTTTCTGAAAGAAGTTGTTAAAGAATTCACACTGGAAATTTGGCACCAAAAGATTGAACATGCCAACTAGCACAAATAGCATTCCTTACTGCTAACAGTGCCGTCAGGCTGAGACTAGAGACGTAGACAGAGTTAACTCTACGCTATTGGATACTTTCAGCGGAACCCGTACGGGAAGATGATGGGTTTAAGGGGTTAAAATGGATAACACTGACCAATCCCAACTAAACCAGAACTTCCAGTTGTTGTTATTGTTCTTGATGTTGTTCATTTTTTATGTAAATAGCAAGTTGCACCAGCGTCCGTCTGTGTGCGACACTTTTCTCTCGGCTCCGCCTCCTCGCCCTCTGGTCTTCCAGCAGGGGGCGCTAGAGCGGACTCACTTCATCCACTCCGGTCCAGCAGCAGTTCTGATCTGCTGCTTCCGATAAACCAATAAGAAGAAGGCTAAGGCCCCGCCTCCTCCGGGGGTAAGTGGGCAGGGCTCAAAGGGCTGACTCGAGGGAGGAGTCGAGCTGGTCGTCATGGTGACTGGTGCTGTCACTGTCGCAGCTCTGAGTGCTGGAGTAGTTTGCGGCTTCCTGTAGCCTCATTAGCATATTCATCTGGAGGCAGGAGAGGGAAAGAAAAAGAGAGAGAGAAAAACATTATTATTATTATACAACACACACAAACAGCAATCAAGCATAACATTATGACCACATTCTTGTTTTTGCACCCATTATCAGATACAGCAGTGCTGCTGGAGTTTTTAAACACTGTGTTTAATAACACTGTCCTCCACTCTATAAGACACTCCTACCTGTAGCTGCTCCACCTTGTAGATAAAGTAAAGTCAGAGACAGAATCTCTGAATCTGTTGCTGCACAGTTTGTATTACATGTTTTACTTCTCCTTCATTAGTGAGCACAGGGCACCAACCCCAGGACACTACCCATAGGATGCTGCCCACAGGATACTGTGGCCCACTGAGGTGTTTAAAATCTTCAGCAGCACTGCTGTATCAGATCCACTAGTACCAGCACAACATACAATAACACCTCATACACCAACACCATGATAATCAGAGTCACTGCAGTGCTGAGAATAATGATCCACCACCCAAATAATAATATATGTTGAAGAACAGAGTAAAAGAAGGAGAATAAAAGTATAAAGAGAAACAGATACAGGACTGCAGTCTGTATTTATATACAGTAACTACAAAGTGCCCTATATGATCAATGGAGCAAAAACAAGGAGGTGGTCATGATGCTATGCTTGATCACACAGCAGCACACAACACTACTGTACTTACACACAGACACACACAGACACACACTGCTGTAACCTCACATTAACATATGTACAATCACCACTAGTATTTGAACAGAGTGCTCATTTGATCACCTTATAATATTTGTGTTTATTTAAAGCGGAGGAGAGACACAAACATATGTGTAATAAATATATATTATAATATAAATGTTTATTAATCATTCATCAATCATAAAGATACTCAATACATTTGCAACGATGTGGCAACCGCATTAACAGTCTCTCAGTATACTCAGTATACTGTCTCAATGGCTCCTCCCAGTGGAGGAAACATTTTACTGCATAATGTTTGCACAAAACTTTTTTTTGAACACAAGGGGGCGTTACTGTTCTATACACTCACTGGCCACTTTATTAGAAACAACTACACTATTTTTTTTTTTTCGTTTATTGTTTTTACTATTATATTATTTTTATGAAAATGTTTTTTTCTGGTTTTGTTTTTGGAAAGGGAAAACTGAATGATTATTCAATGTGATTTAATATGACCAGTTTAATTGATTTTTATACACTACACTGTTGTTTTTTTATTTATCATTTAATGCTTTAATGATTTTTCATTTCATTTAACCCTCCTACACTTCAATTCCAAAACTAACATTTCATATTTTTAATGAAGGCAACTAAGTAAATATAAAACATTTCATACAGTGGTATAAACATGTTTAGGCATGATTTTCCTTTATAAGTTGGGATCAGCAGTTGATATAGCAGAGGAACAAAGTGACATTTAGAAAGTAAATGACGTTTATAGGATTTACAGAAAGTGTGCAATGATTCTTAAACAAAATTAGGGCAGGTGCAGATCCTCCTTTTGAAGAAATAACAGCCTTTAAATATATAGGAAGCTTTCTATGGCTTCCAATGAGAGTCTGGCTTCTGGTTACAGAACATCTCCAGTTCAGTCAGGTCTGATGGTTTCTGAGCATGAACAGCCTGCTTTAAATCACACCACAGATTTTCAATAATATTCAGGTCTGGGGACTGAGATGATCATTCCAAAACATTGTTTTTGTTCCTCTGTATGAATGCTTTAGTAGAAGTAGTGTTTAGGGTCGTTGTCTTGTTAAAGTATCCAGCCCTAGTGCAACCTCAACTTTCTCACTGATTCTTCAACATTGTTCTAAGGAATCTGCTGATATTAACTGGAATCCATACGACCCTCAACTTTATCAAGATTCCCAGTACCTGCACTGATCACACAGCCAACAGCATGATGAAACCGCCACCAAATTTTACTGCCTCTGCTTATCTGAGATTTTTCTTGTTCTGCTACTTTGGTCCTTAACTAGAACTACTGTGCCTGTGGTCTTTCATTTCCTCACTATGTTTCTCACATAAACCAATGATATATAAAGAAAAATCATGAAAATGATCTGAGGTACCCAAACTGTACTTGTTTTACAGTCTTTAGCAGAAATACTGTAGCGAGTGTTTACCAGTGGGTCTCCCTCCGTGTCGCTCTGGGACACCTGTTTGGACGAGGCTCCATCTTTAAAGGAGCTGTAGCCGTCGTACCCCACGTCCTCCGGCCGCAGCTGCAGGAGGGACTGTCCGTCGTGCTGCAGCAGTGCAGCGCTCCAGGGGTACGTATCCATCACCCACTTACAGGGATCCTCCCACGCTGCCCGCTTCCCATACAGCTGCAGCACAAACACACACAGAGTCAGACTTACGATGAATGTCATCATGAAGGACAATAAAGCACTTTTATTCAGTAAATACGTTTTGTTTACTATGATATTACTGGTGGTTTCTATGGTGTTGTTAGCTGGTAGCAGTGGGATCCCATGTGGTTGCTGTGGTATTGCTATCATAAAGGGTCCTACAGTAGTTACTACGGTGTTGCTAGGTGGTTGTTAAGGTGCTGCCAGATGGTTGTGTGTGTGGGTACCTGTAGCCCCTCCCGCACTGCCTCCTGTAAGTACGGCACCAGAGAATAGTTCCACAGATCAGTGAACCAAACTCGACACCCTTCCACCTCCATCGGACACGACAGGAACAACCGCGGACCTGCAGCACACAACATTAACACACACACATTAACACACACCTTAGCACACACTAACACATGCACCTTAGCACAGGGGGAACAACCAGGTACACATATATAATAATGAGCCAGAACATTAAGACCAGATAAAGGTATCAGTAGGTATATGGAGGTTTGGGTTCTCTGTGAACTGTGAATTATGATATTCTCAACAGACTGACATAACAAATTCTTCCGTCCAATCACAGACATTCTCAACAGTGTGATGATAAACACACACAGACATGTTCTATCCCAGGTGGTTGCGTTGGTGTTGATATCATATGGGCCTTGGTTACTAAGGTGTTGGTAGATGGTTGCTATTATGTACCAAACACTTATTACTCTAATTGTGGTGCAAGAATGATGAAGCCTCTTTCGTCTGGACAGAACAGACAGAGGTTCTGCTGCAGCTCATGAACAGAGATGTTTAATGATATTCATGAGGGCAGGGATGTGTCAGAACACACAATGCAGTGCCCCCTGCTGTGTAGGAGGGTACAGAGTCAACATGGCATCAGAACTGGACCTTTGAGTGATAAAATCAGTGGTTTGAGTGATAAAAAGGTGGTTCTGGTCCGATGAGATGGTTTAATGGAACAGTATGGTCGATCTGCACCTCAGAATTTAAACAGAATTTTAATCAGCATCTGCTGAAATGTCTTGGTTGTGATACCACAGGAACCACCTCCTTTAGAGGTCTTGTTTAAGAGGCGGGTGGTTATAATGTTTTAGCACTTTGAAGTGTATGAATGTTTGTGTGTTACCTATGGTAACGTCTGAGGAGCTGTGTGCCTCCAGGAAGCCGTTGAGGTGCTGCCAGGTTTTGGGGATCCAGTCGATGATTTTGATCAGCTCGTTACTGCGAGTGTTCTTATCAATCTCCATCTCAATCAGCTTTCTCCGCAGGAACCGGCCCAGGAACCCACGCACCGGTTCCGTATGATTCGCACACAGAACCCACCTGTACACGCACACACACTTATTATTATTATTATTATTATTATTATTACTAATAAAAGTTCACACTTATAGCAAGGATATTATATAAATAGATACCAAAGTTACAAAAGTAACAATAAATTATAAATTAAATAAAGAATAGGAGAAGTATTAAAAAGCAAACATAGACTTAATAATACAAAAAAATATAAAATATTGGAATAAAGCAATAACACTAATAATAACAATCAGAAATGCAGAAATAAGAAAGATGAGGGTTTTTATTTTGTAGTGTGATTTAATAAAGAGGTGAACAGCAAATAAAGATAAGCCCAGCCCACAGAACACTAACTGACTGTACCTGAAGTTATGATGCAGCTCCAGATTTGGGGAGGAGGACACGCCCTGATTCATCGTCCCAATCACATATGGACTGTACAACACACACACACACACACACACACACACACATACACAAGATTAGACATGATCAATAACCAGAGAAAATTATTTATGAATGTATTCATGTTCACACCAAGCAAATATCTTTATGTTATGTATTTCTACACCATATGATTCTATACAGTAAAGAACAGGTACAAATTACAGGTTCTGTGCTTGCAGTAGTGAAACCCTGTGCCATACGAAACAGAACCTGTTTAAACATAAATAGAAAGATGTACGCATCTAAATGGTTCTTTAGGTTTTTTAGAGGACCACTGTCTGCCAGTCTTTTATTTATGGATTGATGTGTGTTTGATTTTATTAATAAATATCAAATAAAGCTGATACTCTGAGTATGTTTATTGTGTTTCTTCGTTTGATTTTTACCATTTGTGGTATTTGCAGTTGAGGAAGCCGTTAAAGATGTCGCTCAGGGAGCCGATGTGGTGCAGGTTATCCAGAATCACCACCAGGGGGAGCTCCACTTCACTGTGCTCAGAGTTACACTGCTCCGCCAGGGTGGAGAGATACTGCCTTAGGTCCTGCTGTTAATCACAACACACACACACACACACACACACACACACACACAAACACAAAAACTAATATTAGAGAACTAGAGAAATATTATTTTCCCCCATCCCATTTTTTTAAATAGGTGCATAAATAACCATAAATGTAATCTTAATATGAAATAATGATGTATAATATTTAAAGGGTTAGACTCTCTCTCTGTCAGTACCTTGCTGGATTTCTGGTCGACGTTGAAGCAGGCGAGGTTGGCCTCGGTCACCTCTCGGCCGGATTTGGTAATGATGTAATGGGCCAGTTTGGTGGCGAGGTGGGATTTGCCGGTGCCGCTGGGTCCAGACAGGATGATGCGCCGGTGCTCCATCAGCAAGTTCAGGTAGCGCTGCATTATGGGCTTTGGGATCAGCGTGTCGAACACCAGGTCATCTATACTGCTCTCCCTCACGCCTGCACACACACAGCAGCGGGTATACACACGAGTTCATACTCAGTATATGTGATTGTGACTGTATACAGTATAAACTTGTTTAACTCTTTAAGTGATGAGTATTGCTGAGGAGTGAGTGAGTTTTTGTAGGGTGTAATTATTGTTATAGTTGATTTTAATAACCTCACTCTCTCAATAGAGACGTACTAAAGTAGACAGTTTGGCAGTTAGACCCTGTGGAGTAATATCAGGTAATTAGGTCTGTAATTAATCTCAGCAGTAATTAGAAGAGATGTTAATTAACTCTAAAGTGTATGTGTTGTGGGAATCAGAAGACTGATGTGATGGGCGTTAGGAGTTTACAATTTTGTTTTAATTGTTTTATTTAAATTGATCTTCATTTAAATGATCTGACACAGATTCAGATAAACCTGAGAAGGAACTTTAAAATCAGTCTATTATTTCCTGTGTAAACATCATCTATCTGCAAAGCCAGAGAGCAGCTGCAGCTACAGACCAGCAGCTCCAAAACATGCTGTAGGTTTTGTACAAGCATTAGCACAATTAGTACAATTACAGCATTAGTTCTCATGCACTGTAAAACATTTTAAGTTGTTTAAACTCAGCAACATAATTTCCCCTGCTGCCTTAAAAAGCTGAGCTAACTCAACTTGATAACAAACTTTCTAAGTTCTAACAAACTCAAGATGTTTCTATCAACGCATTACTTATTGTTTCAACTTGATGCACTGAGTTAAAACAACTCAAAACAAAGTGTTTAATTTTTCCTTGATCTGTCAAATAAACTAACAATTCATCTTTATTTTAACACACACTTTCAAGTTAATAAAACTTTAATAATATTCACATAACTTATCATTTTAAGTTAACCATGGGTATTCTCAACATATTTAGTATATTATTATTTAACTGCTAATACTGACAGTATAATAATGGAGCAATACAGGAGTAAACTCAGTAAAGTGTGAGCTCTGTAGCTCAAAGCCAGCATACTGTGATCACTAGAAACACAGAACAAAGTTAATGTGCTCTTACAGCTCTACAACACTGAGATCTGCCAGTCAACACGTATATTATAATTACTGCACACCCAGGATAAGGTAGCTTTGGGCAACAGACAACACAAAGATGGTAAGTAAGGAAGAGGCCACACCCAATATGTAAATATATGGTACCAGGAGCCTATAGGAAAGCTGCATGAACCAACACTGTAGAAAGAGCATTGACACAGGTAGTGACTAAAAGTTGGTTGAAATCACATTTTTTCATTGGCTCAACAAAAATGTAAAAGTTTTCAGGTTGAAGTTCTCTGAACTCATTTTATTGAGTTGTACTGGATGGTAAGTTCACTCAACTTAATAATATTAGTTCACCTGACTAAAACACAAAATTACTTTTTGGAGTGTGATATTGGGGGTGGGCTTTAAAATAATATCACGATATTTCATGTTTTTTTTTTAAGATAACGATATTTTTGGCGATATGACAAAACACTGCATTTAAAAATAATTTTGAATTGTATTATTGCACGCAATAATTGATATGGATAGCTGAGATATTAAAAAATATATAAAAAAATAAATAAACAGAAGTATATAATCCAGAATGTCATGATACTAATAATGCACTGCAAATATCTCCAAATATCCAGGATTAAAGTAAAATAAATGATACTGGACAGATATAATCTTTCTCCAGTAGATATATAATGGGAAATTAGACCAATGTGAATTTTTCTTTTGCTAAAAACGTGATAATGTGATGTGATATGACACGATATTTCAGGGTATAATATCATTCATGATATTCAAAATTGTTGGTGATATTATCATGTACGTACACCCCTATGTGATATCTCTTTAAAATCTCACCAAACCCTGTAATTGTAACTAAAACATTTCTAAGTGTGTGTGTTGAAGCATTTATTATCAGTAGGATGTGCTGTGTCACTGATGCAGAGCACCACTATTACAAACCACTTCAGACCACGAGTGACTTAAGTGCTAATAGTGTCCCCTTTGTGGAGAATCTTCAGCCTGCCCAGAGGTGTGTACATAAAGACTGAGACTACAGGGATAAGAGTGGGTGGAGTCTGACCTTTCAGAGTGACGCTGATGATATTGTTATCTCCCACGAGGTACCCGCAGGGCAGCAGCTCGGGCACCTCGGCAGCGTGAGAGCGGATCACCTCTCCCATCCTGTAGCTCACGATACTGTCCGAGTTCAGACCCAGACTCGTCAGCGGATCCACCCGGAACACGTATTCCTAACACACAAAATAACACCATACAATTCAAACAGGAATATGAATACACTGCACACTGTAAAGTAATTAATTAATTATTCAGTACTGAATACTGTGCCTTTATACAGCATATGTACTGTGTATATAGTTAGTATTAAGTAGATCTTGTAAAATATTTTGCAATCATGCAATTATTAGTCCTGAGCTTTAATCTAATCTAAATGCAGAATAAAAACTAAAAAAAGAATCAGTAGAAAGTACTGAAATACTGCAGTTTCATTTAAATACTTAAAGTATACTTAAGTATTCCCCACAATCTATTCTTTTATGTAGTATAAATACTTATTATTAATATAAGTAAGTAGTATGCACTGTACTCATATGTACTGGAAATACTATTTGCCATTAATCACTACATACCATGTGCAGTACTAAGATTATAATTTGTTCTGAGGTATTAGGTATAGCAAACAACAATTACTGAGTAGATAATAGATATTATAAGTATTATATAAGTATTAATCTAGTGATGTATCATTACCTAAATACTTACACATAACCGAGTAGCAGGTAATTAGTATTTACAGATCATGGTTTTTAATGCATAAATGATGGTACTGGGTTTTATCTAGTATAAATACTGTATTATTAACAAAAACAGAGTAAAAAAAAGGCAGCAGAAAGTACTGACTACAAAAGTTACAATAATATTGTAATTATTAGAGTAGCGTGTCCTGTGTACTTTAGTACTAAAGTGTGCACTAATTTTAATATGTACACATTTCTTTTGTAGTATCAATACTTAATACTGCACTGAATGTGTTGTATAAAGATAAAGTACTGTAATAAGTATTAAGTACTGACCTTGAACAGCCGTCGTATTACACCGTCCAACACGTCCCACTTGGTTTTGCCGCTGACGCCGATGGAGCCGATCAGATACTCCTGACCCTTCATCGCCTGCAGATCATATAACTTCATCACTGATACTGTAGCACTGCAGCTACTGTTCATATATTTACTGTATAAACCTGTAGCTACTATTCTTTTACAGATTAGACTGGTTCTTATTACAAAATACTGTGCCAAATAAAAAATCTAACATAATGTGAATCTGGCTATTTTTATATATTGTATCAGAATTTGATGATGAAAGGACCAATAGAAATCCTTAAAAAATGACATAGCATAATAAAAATAACATTAATCTCCATTAAAATTTCTGAGTAAAGTTGCCATCTTGAAGATACTAGGTTTTTGCAGCGATGGTATTCATAAACAGTAATACTCACGCTATACATTTCACTGCTGTCAAACAAAAAACATGTATCTCCATTTTTGTTATTTTAAAATTTTCTCCATAATGTGAATCTGGCAGTGGTATTATATATAATAAAAAAAAATATTTATTATATTTAATATAATGTATTACATCAGAATTTAGTAATGAATGGACAAATGCAAATTTTTCGTGGGCTTCCACTGAAGGATAAGTTTTTTCTGTTTTGGAGATACAAGGTTCTTGTGGTTTTTATTTAATAGAATCTAAAATGCTGGTGTTGCTCACTTTGGTTCTGTTGGATCCGCCGCAGATGGTGACGACTATCCTCACGCTCCGGCCCTCCTTACGCAAGTTTCCCTCAAAACCATCATCCAGCAGCAGATCTGTGGAGAGCAGATTCAGATTTACATACAGTTCAGAGACAAAATCTAATATCACACTTTAGAAGTCAGAAGGCATAAATATGAATACAGATCTAAAGGAGCTTGTGATGAGTCAGTGCTGTTCTGACGTCAGCTATTAAAATCTGCTGAATTACATCAATAAAGACATTAAGCTCTTTATAAAGCTTTATAGCACCCACACACTCTGATCAGCTCAAGGTTACTGCAGCTCTGCTTCCCTCTGCCTTCATACTAATACTGTACTATATCAGTTATCAGTGCTGAGCTCCCATACAGTCCCTGTACTAGGTCCTAAAAGACTAATATTTTAAATAGCGCTAATTGCTAAGCACCTATGTCTACAGAACTTTTGCGACAGGAATACTAAACACTGAGTATTACATACTGAATTTGTGTTAGTCCTAAGCTTCAATTCAATGTAGTACCTGTGCAATGCCCTGAATGAGAACTACTTCATGGTTTCATTTATATCTTCATATATATGATGAATACCAATTAAATATTCCCTGCATGTTGCCTTGTGTGTTCCTCCTGTGTCTCTGCCTTAAAGCAGCACTAGGTAGGATTTCCTTGATTTCTGATCTTTTTAAAGAAGTAAAATTACAGCTTGAAACTCACTGCAGCGCTCCATTGAGGTGTAATAGGAGGAATAGCGGTGCTCTTGTGTCTGTGCCGGAGCTCCTCTGAGCTCAAACCAGACTCTGTAAGTTTTCCGAGGCGCCGCGACCAGCGCTTGCGAGAACTGCGACCTGCTTTCCAACCTTTAGTTCTAACAGTTCTACAAGGTCTACTGGTTCATTCTTTACAAACTAACATACAGACACTCTGGCAGAAGCTGGAAAGAGACCGAATATGTCTGTGAATGCCAGAAAACGAGAGAGAAACTAATCCGCCTGAAACATTTATTACACTCTACAACTGTAGGGGTAGCCCACGAGCACAAAATCTAAATCCTACCTAGTGGAGCTTTCCACTAGTGTTTTCACCTGTGTTCATTTGTAGCTCCGCCCCCTTGTTACCTGTTGCCAGGTGTTTCCTGTTTTTTGTTACTTCCGTGTGTGTATTCAAAGTCCATTTGGTTCAGTGTTCCGTGTCGGTTCTTGTACGTTATGTCTGTTTGGTTGTTGGTTGTCTTGAGTTTCTGGTCTCTGTAAATTCATTGTTTCTATGTTTTGTTTATTAAGTAATAAGTTCAAATAAGTACTCAATATTTACTAACTGTTACCCTACTAGGTATAGAATTTTACTAAACTCTGAAGTACTGTAAGTACAGTAATATCTGTAAGAAAGCATTAAGTAAGTATTTTAGCACGTACTGAGGAGTGAGTCTTTAAATGTGTGTGCAGTATTCTTTAAAAGTATAAGTGTGTGTGTGTGTGTGAGAGAGAGAGGTGGTGGTGTGATGTGCTAAGCTGTGGCGTATCTGTTTTGTATTCGGTGGCTATGTTAGCGTGGTGCTCTGCTGAAGAGTGATAACGGCTTCCACTCATCCTCCTCGACCACTCCATCAGTCCCTCGCTCCCCTGCTCGCCCCTCCGCCAATTAAACAGCCCCCCCCAACAGTCCTGAGATAGAGCGCTGTGCTCAGTACTTTTAATTAGCCAGGGCAGAGACGTGCCAGAGACCACCAACCTCCGCATTCAGATTCTCCCATTTCACTATTACACCCTCCACTGAGCTCACTCTGCCATCTACACACACTTCACTCTACCACTATATACTCACTTTAAAAACACATTTTAACAGAAGGCCTGGAATCATGGTGTGGGGTGTAATGTGGTACAATGCTGGATCACCTTTAACCTTGATTACAGGAACTTTAACAGCCCAACGTCACATTAATTACTAACAGGACAACACTGTCTTGAAGACACAACAGATACTACACCATGTCCAGCTGCATCTCCATCATTTATTGTTCCTGGTAACTTTTATCTACCTTCCAAATAACAATATATATATATATATATTGAGCTTCCATGTAGGATAAATATATGCTGACTAAGTACAGAATATGTAGAGCTCTTATGTAGCATCAGTAGTAAATCCTGGTGTACAAACTGCTGATGATAATATACTCCATCTTACCTGACATGATGGTGTCAGTGATGTTGAGGTTGTTGAGGGAGAGGCCCAGACTCTGACGGGAGGAAGAGGAGGAGGTGCTGGAGGTTTCGGATGGTGGGCGGGCCGTTTTAGCAGGCGTGGCAGAGGGGGTCGAGTTTCCACTGGACTTCAGACGATCATTCTCTGCCTTCAGTGTCTCGATCTCATTCTGTTAACACAGAGAAAGAGAGAGATAAAGAGAGAGAGAGAGAGAGAGATCATTAAAATGAAATGAGTTCAGCACTGATATGAAATGATATTGCTATGCGGAGTCAGGATGGATATGATTGGGTATAAATTTGATATTGATATGCATATAAGTGAATGTACAGATATAAACAAGTTTTGATAAATATAAATGTGTAACACAAAATGCAGTTATTTTTTAAATCAGAGTTTTTATTAAGTAAGAAAAACATCCAAACCTACATGACACTGAGTAAAAAAGTGTTTCACCCTTAACAGCAACAACTGCAATCAAGCGTTTGCAGTAACTTGTAATGAGTCTTTCACAACATTGTGGAGGAATTGTGTTCCACTCTTCTTTGCAGAATTGTTGTAATTCAGTCACATTGGAGGGTTTTTGAGCATGATCGTTCTTTTTAAGGTCATGCCACATCATATCAATTGAATTCCGGTCAGGACTTTGACTAGGCTACTCCTAATCTTCACTTCACTTTCTTCAGCCATTCAGAGGTGGACATGCTGGTGTGTTTTGGATCATTGTCCTGCTGCAGAACCCAAGTTCGTTTCAGCTTGAGGTCACAAACAGATGGTCGGACATTCTCCTTTAGGATCTTTTGATAGACAATGGAACTTATGGTTCCATTAATCACAGCAAGTCTTCCAGGTCCTAAAGCAGTAAATCAGCCCCAGACCATCACACTACCACCACCATGTTTTACTGTAGGCATTGATGTTCTTTTTTTTTAAATGGGGTGTTACGCCAAATGTAATGGAACACACACCTTTCAAAAAGTTAAAATTTTGTCTTGTGAGTCCACAAAGTATTTTCCCAAAAGTCTTGGGCATCATCAAGATGTCTTCTGGCAAAGTTGAGACAAGCTTTAATGTTCTTTTTGCTCAGCTATGCAGGCCATTTTTTTATCTCTTTCTTATGGTGGAGTCATGAATGCTGACCTTAACTGAAGCAAGTGAGGCCAGCAGTTTTTTGAATGTTGTTGTGTTTTTTTGACCTCTTTGATGAGTCATCACTGTGCTCTTGGGGTCATTTTGGTCAGCCAGTCACTCCTGGGGAAGTTCCACATTTTTGTATAATGAATGTATACAGATGTCCACATATCTATTAAGCTGCTGTAAAGCTTCTGTGACAACTTCAGTCATAAAAAGTGCTGTATAAATACATTTTATTTGATTGTGAGTATAAAATGTTATAGATGTGTATAGGTGGGCATGGGCAGGTTTTGACTGATATAGACTCATATAAATGGTATAGATTGGAAATAATGAATATGAATTGGTATAGATGAGTTTTGATGCATATGAATGGTTATAGATAAACATGAAAAGGTATAAAAGAGAATTAACAAAGGATAAAGGTAGGTGTGGTAAAGGTGACTGTGGATATAGATGGGTTTAGATAGGTATGGCACTTGTGTAAACAAGTGTGTGTGTGTGTGTGTGTGTACCTGCATGCGGTTCATGGCCTCTCGAATCTGGTCCAGGTGGTGGGCGGAGCTTAAAGCCTCCAGTCTGATATCAGTAAGCTTCAGCTCCTTCTCCCTCAGCTCGTTCTTCAACTGCAGGATAATCTCAGCTTCTGCTTCAGTACACTCACACAACCTGCACACACACACACACAAACAAAATCGGTTTTAGATCACCACAAAGCTTTATAGATAGAACAGTTCTTCAGAGATGAACGCTCACACACAGGCACCGTGCACAGACACTGCAGTGCAGTGGAGTGAAGATAAAGCAAGTGCTGAAATTCTACCAAGGCTCCGCCTACAAATGCATTTTAAAAAACATATTTGTGGATGGAGTCTGGGTTAAACACATCACAACATACTCACACACGCAGGCATCTCCTGCTAAAGCTACGTGCTAAAGCTAACCTATGAACTGTCAATTTAATGAGATTATAAATAATAGCACACTATTGACAGAGAAAAGTTAATTTGGTTCATGTAGTATACACACTGCTAAATAAAAAATACTGCTTACAGATAAATATTTTGGGAATGTATAGTTATAAATGGGTATGTATGGTTAGCGCATGATAAAGTAAGATATTACTAAAAACCATGCTATCTGGTTCCATAACGTGTTAGCTACATTAGACCTGTAACTGCAGTGCTAAGACTAAAGTAGTAAACTTCACACACCAAACATGTCTCGATTAAACAAACCTAAATAAAACAGAAGAAACTAAATCAAATCTGAATTTTAACCAGAATTTACACAAAACATCACTTTAACACCGTCACGCCACACTGCCCTAACATGCAGCACTCCACCCTGTTACCGAGATCTGTGCTTGTAGACCACGTGACCATTTTGCCTTTTCTTTGGGGTCCAAATGGGGGAAGACTTGCTATCACACACACACTTTCTACACAAACACACACATATATATACACACAAATACACACAAAACAAATAAACACAAGAATTATAGTTTAAAGAAGGGGGGAAAGACAAATAAAGGTTATTAAAAGATGGGAAAGGAAGACATAAACTAACAGATAAAAAACAAACAACGCCACAAACATTAAAACCGCTGAAACTATATAAACCATTAATCTTGTATCTCCACTCACTGGTCACTTCATTAGGAACACCCACCATATTGTGCTATAAAGGGGGTGTTTCTGATAAGGTAGCCAATGTTTGTAGGTGTGTGTGTATGTGTACTCACTCTGTGGTGGATGGTGAGGAGTGCAGGGTTGGTGTGGAGCCCTGGTTGCTCTGGTGCTGTAGTTTGGGTGAGGCGGGCAGTGAGTCGGGTATCTCATCCAGCTCATCATGGGCCGTCTGCAGCTTCGTACTCTTCTTCTTCCCAAACGCCTGCTTAAAGGAGCTCCGCAGCTGAGGACACACACACACACACACACACACACACACACACACACTGAATTAGTTATACCCACACACAAACATGGATCAAGTACACAGATTGTAGTTCTGTATCTGTTTCTCAGCACTTTATTATCCTCCTCCTTTTATCCTGTTCTTCAATACTCAGGACCCCACAGGATAGACCACCACAGAGCAGTGTTTAGAATTTGAGTGGAGGATCATTGGTCTAAGCCACACGAAAAAATACAACAACTGGTACGTTGAACAGCAGATAAGATGACATGTATCTTTACTGACCTTAGAAATATACAATTTTAATCTGAAAGTTTGAAGTCGGCATCTAAAAGAAGAATACAAAACTTTGCCGCTGTAAGCAGGATCAGAAGTATATAACAGGTTACATTGCGGAAGGCTGATTGGGTGGGGTTAAACTGCTGAAGTCTGAATGGGTGGGGTTAAATTGCTGAATGGGTGGGGCTAAACTGCTGAAGGCTGAATGGGTGTAGCTAAATTGCTGAAAGCTGAATGGGTGGGGTTAACCTGCTGAAGGCTGAATGGGTGGAGCTAAACTGCTGTAGGCTGAATGGGTGGAGCTAAACTGCTGTAGGCTGAATGGGTGGGGCTAAACTGCTGTAGGCTGAATGGGTGGGGTTAAACTGCTGAAGTCTGAATGGGTAGAGCTAAAGTGATGTGAACTGAATGGGCGAAGCTAAACTGCTGAAGTCTGAATGGGTGGGGTTAAACTGCTGAAGGCTAAATGGGTGGGGTTAAACTGCTGAAGTCTGAATTAGTGGGGTTAAACTGCTGTAGGCAGAATGGGTGGGGCTAAACTGCTGTAGGCAGAATGGGTGGGGCTAAACTGCTGAAGGCTAAATGGGTGGAGCTAAACTGCTGTAGGCAGAATGGGCGGGGCTAAACTGCTGTAGGCTGAATGGGTGGGGCTAAACTGCTGAAGGCTGAATGGGTGGAGCTAAACTGCTGTAGGCTGAATGGGTGGGGTTAAACTGCTGAAGGCTAAATGGGTGGGGTTAAACTGCTGAAGTCTGAATTGGTGGGGTTAAACTGCTGAAGTCTGAATGGGTGGGGTTAAACTGCTGAAGGCTAAATGGGTGGGGTTAAACTGCTGAAGTCTGAATTGGTGGGGTTAAACTGCTGTAGGCTGAATGGGTGGAGCTAAACTGCTGTAGGCTGAATGGGTGGGGCTAAACTGCTGTAGGCTGAATGGGTGTGGCTAAACTGCTGAAGTCTGAATGGGTGGGGTTAAACTGCTGAAGGCTAAATGGGTGGGGTTAAACTGCTGAAGTCTGAATTGGTGGGGTTAAACTGCTGTAGGCTGAATGGGCAGGGCTAAACTGCTATGGCTGAATGGGTGGAGCTATGCTAATTGTTACATATATTTAACACATTTTAGAAACAGATGGAGCTAAACTGCTATAGCATGTATATTTTATGCACTCGTTATCCAGTCAATATGAGCCACAGCATATATGAGAGCATGTCCATGAGGGTTAATGCCACATTACAGGGGGCATCAGGAGGTATCTGGGGTATCAGGGGGAGGACAGAGGGGTATATGGGCACTCCTAGGGGTAAGAAAGGGGCAAATCTGCGGGCAAACTGAATCATGCGGTCCACAGACAGAACACCTGTCTTTTATTAACCAATCAGGACATGCAGGGCGGGGTCAGAGGGCCTTCTCATATTCACCTTATGTCCTCTGTCCTTCCCCTGTCCGTGTAGAGAGAGAGATAAATAGAAATAGATAGAGAGAGAGAGACAGAGAGAGAGAGAAAGAGAGAGGAAGAGAAAAGGCCAAATAGCAAAAAGTGTGAACTCAGAGGTTAGCTGTAGTCTTGGAACCATGGGACAGGAATTACTATCATCCTATGCGTCCTATGATTTTTTTTTCACATCCGACAGGAGCTAAAGAGCACTGAACTCATCTGTGGGATATGTGGGCGGAGTCTTTTGCATTAAATGTGGATGTGATTTCTACTACTAGTTGCTAGTCATTGTTCACACGGACAATTCTAACCAGACATCGCCGGTCACTGCACTGTCCACTGTGAGTGGTAATATTAGTTTTCTATGGTGTATTCCTGGTACACACGTCACACTGTGGATGGAGAAATGGTAAATATCTACACAACTTCAGAAATGGAAATGTCCCATCCATCTGCACCCATTAACATGCCACTACCAAAAATGTATTTTTGCAATGTTCTGAATAAAATGATATATATTATATCAATACATTTTACCTTATTTAAATGAACAAAGTTCTTTTAAAGTTTTTGGTACCACTTTAAAATAAGACTACCTTTATAAAGGATTTATAAATGATTTATAAATTTGATTATTACTTATTAGGCATTAGTAAATGCCTTAAAAACCTATAAATATATTATTATAAAATTGATGAAATAAAATACTTATAAATATATTAATATGTATGGTTTAATGCTGATTGATAGAAAACACAAAGTAAAATCAGTTTCTAGAAAGATCTGAGGATTTGACAGTATAAACGAATGTGGAATTATTATTTTGCTCATTTGCAGCTCACTATTGTCATTTCTATTTCTGTGTTATACATTAATTAAATGCTTATCAATGGGGTTTAAAGTATTTGCAACCTAATTAATAACCATTAATAAACTCTTTAATAAACCATTCATAAAACCTTTATAAAGGTTGTCTTATTTTAAAGTGTTGCCAAGTTTTTTCTTCATTTCTTTCTTTAATTTAGTTTTTACATTGTAGATTAATATTAAAGCGTGAAAACAATTAAGGGACACATTTTGATTATTGTAGTAGTAACAGTAAAAAAGTCTTTGTTCTCCACAATCCCCTGACCTAAACCAGATCAATTAAGGTGATTTGGGATGAACTGGAGCTTCACAGTGTGAAGGAAAAGGAGCAACTATTGTTCAGCAGGAACTCCTGAGAAAACTATTCTAGGTGACTCTCACTCATGAACAGTAATGTCAGTAACGTGTTACTCTAATCTGACCATATTGTTCAGTAATGAGTAATCTAATGCATTACTATTTCCAATCCAGTAATCAGATTAAAGCTACCTATCCAGGTCACTGTGCGTTACTTTTTTTTTTTTTTTTTTTTTTTACAATTTTCCTTAGTGAAAAGTAAGTGTGTAAAAAGATCAGGTGTGTCCAATGTTTTGTCTGGTACTGTATATTTGACCAGCAGGGGTTGCCAGTGTGCAGTTTTTCACCCTCTTACAAACAGAAATTTGAGACTTTTTTCCAAAATGTACAATTGTACAATTTTTAATTATTTACATTGAACACTTTAGAAATTTCTAACTTGTTTATTTTGTGAATATTTGTGTATATGCTGTCAGTCCTATCTTTATATATTATATATGTTTATATCTTATCACCTCTGTAATGTGTAAGGACTTGTATATCACAAGTGAACACATTATTAGATTCTCTATAGAGGACGTGACTTATTTACACTCATATCAGCAGCTCTACATGAGTTCTTGCCCCGTGTTAAACTCACCCAGCTCTTCTTCTTCTTCTTCTTGTCCTCTGAGTCCTTACAGCTTCCCAGACTGGAGTGACTGGCAGCACTGGTAATACTGGACATGCTCTCAGACGAGTGCTGCCGACGGATCTTCAGATCTAACACACACACACACACACACACATTTATGATAAAAATAATACAGTAAATTCTGTGTACATAGTGTACATAAACACTGAATATGAAAATATATGGTGTGCATTAAACGGTGTGTATATGAATAAACACTGCAGATATACATGCAATGTTATGTATATATAACTGTGTATAAGCACAAGTTGTAAGACAGTTATTGTGCAGTGTGTGTAGGTGGGCGTACCTCTGTGTAGGTGGTCCGGTCCATTCAGTGCTACTTGTATGGCAGTCTGGGCGTCAGTGTTCTGAGTCTTTAAAGCTTCTATAGTCTCTCTCAACTCCACCAACTCAGACTCCTACACACACACACACACACCAAACACACACCACACACACACACACACACACACACACACACACACACACAAAACAAACACAACACAAACACCACACACACCTGGGTTAGAAACATCTATCCTGTGGTTCACTTACTGCCCACTTTATCACGTTTTAGATTAGCCTATAGCAAATTAGGCCCCACCATTAAGACCATAGCAGTTTAGCCCCACCCATTCAGCCTATAGCAGGTTAGCTCTATCCATTCACAGTACAATAACCTATAACTAATTGTGTTACGTTAAAAAAAATCACCCGCCACCATGTTTAGAAGCAGAGAAAGCCCTTACACCACCCCACCCCCTCTGAATTACATGGGTTGTCTATTGGATAATTCTAACTGTGTTGAAAGGGTGAGTATACTGGGTGAGTAACTACTGAATATCTTAAGTGAGTTAGTAACGAGATAGATCAAGTTCATTTTAAAACTGTACGTTTAGCTTCTACAGATCTGTTCCAAACATTTTAACCATTCAAACACTTTAATAAAAGGTTATCTATTAAATATATTACCAGTTTTTACCCCTATTTCTAGAATACAATGATGAAACATGACCTGAGGTAAATAAATAACACCCAGCTGTGTATAAAGAAGAATTTTAAAGGTTCAGGTGGGTTTTATACCTTCTGTTCTGCCGTCATGGTGAGACTCTGCAGGCGGCCCGTCATATTCCCCAAACTCTTCTCAAACGCTGCTACCAGATGAGACTGTACACAAACACACACACACAAAAACACACACACTTGTTAATATAGTACAGTATATACAAGTCTATAAATAAACAGTGCAAAGCGGTTTCCGGTCATTTTCTGATTAATGTCTCAGGCTACTACACATTCCTAATAAAATACACCAGTAATGCAAATAAAAACACAGAATGTATACTCTATCAGGATTACACTGTTCAACTCCATCTGAAAGGCTCTGCTTTTTATTATGTATACATATCTGGAAAAGAAAATAAGAGAGCACCTAAAAATGAGGATTTTCTTTGATTTTACCAAATGGAAAACCTCTGGAATATAATCAAGAGGAAGATGGATGATCACAAGCCATCAAACCAAACTGAACTGCTTGAATTTTTGCACCAGGAGTGGCATAAAGTTATCCAAAAGCAGTGTGTAAGACTGGTGGAGGAGAACATACCAACATGCATGAAAACTGTGATTAAAAACAGGATTATTCCATCAAATATTGATTTCTGAACTCTTAAAATTTTATGAATATGAACTTGTTTTCTTCGCATTATTTGTTATTTCAGCCATTTCTCTTTTTCTGCAAATAAATGCTCTAAATAACAATATTTTTATTTTTATTTGGGATAAATGTTGTTTGTAGTTTATAGAATAAAACAACAATGTTCATTATACTCAAACATATACCTATAAATAGTAAAATCAGAGAAACTGATTCAGAAACTGTAGATTGAGAGCTGTACATTAGCTGTGCTCCTGTTGGCTGTGCTGAAACTCAGTAAAGATGATTAAGTCTGTATTGCTACACTTGTATCCAGTGCAAACCTGGGTTATCTAACATATTTTCACTACATTTAGTCTTCTTTATAACTGTCACATATAGGCCTGGGGATTCTCCTCCCAACCACCAGAGGTCACTCTCACCAGAATACTGAATGTGGTTCTGCATTAGGCGGCCATTTTGTCTTTGTCCTTGAGCCTTTATAAGGGCAAGCTTGTGTGTGATTCTTTGCAAGGTCTTGTATGTATCTCTGTTAATGTTTGCTGCAAGTCTGAGCCTGGATTTTGTTTATATTTACCTGATCTCTCGTGTTTCTGAACTTTTGGACTGTGTTTTGGATTTTTGCCTTTGGATTACCCTCTTTTGTACTTTTGCTGTGTGTTATATTAAACCTGCACTTGGATCCTATAAACCTGGTCTGCTGGGTCTTTCATGACAGAAGACCTTGCCACTCATGGATCCAGCAGGTTTAGAAGAGCGACTAGCCCGCCAGGAACAAAGACTTGATGAACTGGTTCAGCTAGTTCAAGCTGCTCTACGACCATCTCAACCTACTGAACAACTGGACTCTACAGCCAGCAATGATCCAAGCCAACTTTCATCTACCTCTAACCCCCCTATTGCTGATCCTGGATCCTCTACTGTTTTTATTGCGGTTCCTGAAAGGTATGATGGCTCTCCTGACCATTGCAAAGGCTTTCTAATGCAGTGCACTCTTTATATAAACCACCATCCAGCCCAGTTCCAGTCTGAGGTTGACAAGATACATTTTGTGCTTTCTCTACTAACTGGAAGAGCTAAGGAGTGGGCCACTGCTCTATGGACTAACAATAGTGATGTGTTGCATTCAGAAAGTCGTTTTTATGCTCTTTTTAAATCAGTTTTTGATCATCCTGCTGCTGGACGTGATGTTGGATCACTTCTTTGCGATTTAAAGCAGGGGTCTAAGTGTGCTGCAGAGTACGCTCTCGAATTCAGAACTTTAGCTGCTGGTAGTGGATGGAGTGAGCCAGCCTTGCTGACCATGTACCGCAGAGGATTGCGCCGAGATCTTCAGGCCGAGTTGGTGTGTCGGGGAGACGCCATGTCATTGGACCAGTTTATCCAGACGTCTATTGCCCTGGACAGTCTTCTGTGTGAAAGAAGAAGACTCCGAAATACTCAAATGGTATACCCATTTCCTGTACCCTCTAGTTCAGAGCCTGAGCCCATGCAAATTGGAAGGGCTCACTTGTCCTTAGAGGAACGGCAGCGGAGACTGCGAGACCGGCTTTGTTTGTACTGTGGCCAAGCAGGCCATATGCGTTCTTCCTGCCCTGTACGTCAGAGGTGAGTGAAAAAGTTTCTTGCCTATTTGAAAACAAACAAATGCTATTACGTGTCAGTGTTTGGTGGTGTTCAGAATCTTTTTCTCTTTCAGCGCTAGTCGATTCTGGAGCAGCTGGTAATTTCATGGACGTTGGACTGGCTCGAAAACTTCAGATTCCACTCAACACCTGTCATACTCCTCTGAGCATCAAGGCCCTGGATGGACGTCCACTGGGTGATGGCTCAGTCACCAAAACTACAACAAACCTGAAACTCAAAGTAGGTCTGTTCCATGAGGAAACTCTAACCTTTTTTGCCATAGACTCTCCTGACCATCCCATCATACTAGGCTTCCCCTGGCTTTCCAAACATGACCCCTCAATCTCCTGGAGAAACTGTGACATTGTAAAATGGAGCGACTTTTGTTTAGCTAATTGTTTATCTCTACCTTGTTTTTCCACAAAAATTGAAAGCCCTCATGTTGACACCACAGACTCTATTCCCCCTGAGTATCTTGATCTAGCAGAGGTATTTAGTAAGAGTAAGGCCTCTCAATTACCCCCACATAGACCATGGGACTGTGCTATAGAGCTTCTGCCAGACACCTGCCCACCCAAAAGCAGGATATATCCCCTCTCTCAGCCAGAGACGATAGCTCTAGAAAGTTACATTGACGAAGCTCTTAAGTTGGGCTATATCAGGCCATCCACTTCTCCTGCAGCTGCAGGTTTTTTCTTTGTAGAAAAGAAAGATGGTGGATTAAGGCCTTGCATTGACTATAGAGGCCTAAATGCTGTAACAGTTAAGTACCGTTATCCTCTCCCTTTGGTGCCAGCAGCCCTTGAGCAGTTACGTCATGCCAAAATTTTCACCAAGTTAGATTTGCGCAGCGCCTACAATTTAATACGTATACGCAAGGGGGACGAATGGAAGACAGCTTTTATCACCACAAGAGGTCATTATGAGTATCTAGTTATGCCATATGGTCTCTCGGGCGCCCCCTCCGTTTTTCAGGCTTTTGTTAATGAGGTTTTGAGGGACATGATTGATCGATGGGTCATTATATATATCGATGACATCTTAATCTACTCCGCTACCCTGTCTGAACACATCAATCACGTCAAGCAAGTTCTGCAAAGGCTCCTGCACCATAGCTTGTTTGTCAAGGCAGAAAAATGTGAATTTCACAAGGACCAGATTTCTTTCCTTGGATATAACATTGATGCCAATGGTGTAAGCATGGATCAAACGAAGGTCAGTGCAGTAGTCAACTGGCCTCAACCTAAAAATGTCAAGGAATTGCAGCGTTTTTTGGGGTTTTCAAATTTTTATCGAAGATTTATTCGTGGTTTCAGTTCTGTTGCAGCCCCCCTGACGTCTTTGCTGAGAGGACAACAGAAAACTCTGAAGTGGACTGAGGAAGCCTCTGCTGCCTTCACTGCTCTGAAGAAACATTTTGTCTCTGCACCAGTTCTTCGGCACCCAGATCCATCTCTCCCATTCGTGGTTGAAGTGGATGCTTCTGAAACCGGAGTGGGAGCGGTGTTATCTCAACACTCAGGTATGCCACCCAAATTACATCCATGTGCCTTTTTTTCTCGGAAACTAACCCAGGCAGAAAGAAACTATGATGTAGGCAACAGAGAATTGTTATCCATGAAGGCGGCATTTGAGGAATGGCGGCACTGGTTGGAGGGTGCTCAACATCCATTCCTGGTGTTGACGGATCACCGTAATTTGGAATACCTGAAGACAGCCAAACGACTAAATTCACGGCAGGCCAGGTGGGCTTTATTTTTCACTCGCTTTGATTTCACAGTGACATACAGGCCAGGCTCTAAGAATACCAAAGCCGATGCTCTCTCTCGAATCCATGGACCTGAACCCGTCCAGAAAAATGAGAACATTCTTCCCTCCTCCATTGTCATAGCTCCTATACAGTGGGATATTATGGATGAAGTTCTACAGGCACAGCAAACCGACCCCAGTCCAAGCACCTGTCCAGCTGAAAAGACGTACGTCCCTTCCAGTGTGCGCAATCATCTTTTACACTGGATCCACACCACCCCGAGCTCTGGACACCCCGGCATTCAACGTATGACCGATCTGGTAAGCAACAAATTTTGGTGGCCATCTCTGAGGAATGATGTCAAAAATTTTGTCAATGACTGTTCTGTTTGTGCTCAATCTAAATCTCCTAGGCAACTTCCAGCTGGCCATCTGGAACCCTTGCCTATCCCTAACCGACCTTGGTCACATATAGGTATTGACTTTATTACGGATCTGCCAGCCTCTCAGGGTTTTACTACCATTTTGGTTATCATTGATAGATTTTCTAAAGCATGTCGCCTTGTTCCTATGACCAAATTACCTACTGCTTGGCAAACAGCTGAGGCCCTTTTTCAGTATGTATTCCGTTACTATGGTTTGCCAGAGGACATTGTCTCTGATCGTGGCACTCAGTTTACGTCTCATGTCTGGAAAGCATTCTGCTCATGTCTCAACATCAATGTCAGCCTGACCTCTGGGTATCATCCTCAAGCTAATGGACAGGTCGAACGTCTCAACCAAGAAATTGGTAGGTTCCTGCGCTCATATTGCAGTAGGTCACAAAATGATTGGAGCCGCTACTTGCCATGGGCCGAATATGCTCAAAACTCCTTAAGACATTCTTCTACTGGTCTAACACCTTTCTAGTGCATTCTAGGTTTCCAGCCACCATTCTTTCCATGGACAGGGGAACCAAGCAATGTGCCGGCAGTTAATGACTGGATGCGGAGAAGTGCACAAACCTGGGAGGAGGCCCATGTCCGCCTACAGAGGGCGGTGCGCCGCCAGAAGTTTCACGCTGACAAACGCAGAAGGACAGCTCCCACCTTGTCACCAGGCCAGATGGTGTGGCTTTCCACCCGGGACCTCAGGCTCAAGCTTCCATCCAAGAAGTTAAGTCCTCGTTTTATAGGTCCATTTAAGGTGTTAAGGCAAATATGCCCTGTATCTTATCGTCTAGACTTGCCAGCTACATATCGCATTTCGCCTACATTCCATGTCTCTCTGTTAAAACCTGTTTCCTCTACCTCCCAGGTCCCCGGGCATGTGTCGGAGCCTCCTCCCCCTCTTGATGTGGAGGGCTCTCCTGCTTACAGTGTTAGGGCGCTCTTGGATTCCAGGCGCCGTGGCCGGCGGATGTTCTATCTGGTGGACTGGGAGGGGTACGGTCCTGAGGAGCGCTCTTGGGTTTCCGCTGACGACATCTTGGATCCGTCTTTGATCACGGATTACCACTTGGCAAACCCAGGTCGTCCTGCTCCCAGGCCCAGAGGTCGACCCCGGCGCCGGGGTGTTTTGGCGTCGGAAGCCGCCCGTCAGGGGGGGGGGGGGGGTTCTGTCACATATAGGCCTGGGGATTCTCCTCCCAACCACCAGAGGTCACTCTCACCAGAATACTGAATGTGGTTCTGCATTAGGCGGCCATTTTGTCTTTGTCCTTGAGCCTTTATAAGGGCAAGCTTGTGTGTGATTCTTTGCAAGGTCTTGTATGTATCTCTGTTAATGTTTGCTGCAAGTCTGAGCCTGGATTTTGTTTATATTTACCTGATCTCTCGTGTTTCTGAACTTTTGGACTGTGTTTTGGATTTTTGCCTTTGGATTACCCTCTTTTGTACTTTTGCTGTGTGTTATATTAAACCTGCACTTGGATCCTATAAACCTGGTCTGCTGGGTCTTTCATGACAATAACTAACAACTTTTTTAAACTTTGCATTTAAGACATTTTATGACAAAAATAAGACTTTTTTCTTAGTTGAATGAATGAATTCAAGCCTTTTACATGTTTTACTGATCCACAGACACTCTAAAGTAAAATAAACAAGAATGTTAGAAATTACACACAGTTACATCCAAGTCAGCAAGTAATGTACTCTGATCTGCCTGACTAAATGTGAATGTGGTGTAATTCAATTAAATTAAACTCAAGTGTTTGTGTGTGTGTGCGTGTGTGTGTGTCCGTGTGTGTGTGAGGACTGATGTTCAGATCAGGAGTGTAATTTAAGTATTTGTAAAGGCTCCTCCCCCAGAGGCCCCGAGCTCCTGCAGCAGCAGTGTGTTCACTTTTACCCACACACACACACACACACACACACACCTCTCCTCCTCCAGACTGCTTTTGCTTTGAACTCGGCCATGTTCACTTAAACCACAGTTCAAAGCTCTCCCAGCGGCCGGCGAGTGTGTGTGCGCCTGGAAGCATGGATGTTTTGCTAACATTGTGAGTACCAGGTGTATCATATCATAATTTGTCAGTTTGTGAAGACGTTTTGATGCTACGCACAATTTCGAAGGCTTTCTTACCAAAATTGGTACCTAGTTATAAAATCTAAAACAGGGAAATCATTTGCTTAGGTAACTTAGGTTAGGGTTAAGAATAGAATAAATTACCTACAGTTATTGTTATGTGAACAGAAGGTCTTCATAATAATAGCAAAACCATTGTGTGTGTGTGTGTGTGTGTGTGTGTGTGGAACTGTATCTGCAATACAGGAGCAATGAGGCTCAAGGTTTTACCTTTCTCCTTTAAACCACGGCACTAAATGAATTAAAGTATTGGGACAGCTGCTCCTTTACTTCACATTTCTTCTGAAATTAAGTGCATTAAAAAGAGTTGGAGTAACTGTATCTACTGTACAGATAAGATTCTGGATTTGAACCATTGCTGTGGGGACTAAATTCAGCCAGAACAGCTAGTGCAGATTTAGTGAGGTTACAATGTTAGATGATCATCCCATATCACCCCTATAACTCCACAACTCATCCAAAGGTAATAAACAGAGCTCAATTTATTTAAAGACTTTAAAGGTCACTGTCCTGTTGCATGACCTGCTGGTGGTTAAAGTTTAGTTTATAGACAGATGCCCTGACATTCTCCTGTAGGGTCTGCTGTTACATTCCACAATTCACTGGCCCAAGCTAACCTGGACGTGAAGCATTTGCACTGGAAGGTGAAATTGTTCTGAGCACAGAGGGTAACCATATTAGGCTGTTTTCCACAAGGACAGGGTTTATCAAACTGGGCTGGGACCAGTTCTCTCAGCATGGTTATCTAACCGTATGGTGGAAGGACTTGAAGACTGAAATATCTCCCTACCAGAGAGCTGGGCCATGCATGGTACAGGCATGGTTGCTAGTGTGCTAAAGCGACGGTAGTGATCTTGGATAAACCTGGTCACTAATGTGCTAACACAGCATAAGCAAAGTGGGAGCAGGACTATAGCTGGGGTGGTACCACCATGTTAGTGATGTTGGACAAGCCAAGTGACCAGGATGTTAATGTCATGATAGCAAGCGTGCTAATGCCACAGTAGCAATGTGGGACTAGGCTAGTAACTGCTGAGAAAACTCACAGTTCTCCAGTTTTCATTTAGTTAGTACACTGTTTCACAAGTTTACAAGCAGTAATGAGATCGGACAATACTACCACCCCCATGTTTCGCATTACTTGACTGTTTTCTGGATGTTGTTAGATTTATTTTCTTTATTTTATGTTTTAAAAAATTCTGGTAACATCAGTGCCACATCACTTGTGTCAATGTTTTAATTTTTATTTTTGGGAATGTTCCTTGCAACGTTTCCATAATGTTAGTGTTCATCTAGCTAGAAACGTTCGGGGAAAAACTTTCTAATAACATTGTAATGCAAACCATAATTAAGTCACAAGTTTTAGAATCTCTGACACATTATTTCTGTAATGTTACAGGCTAACCTTACTGGAATCTTTTTAAAAATTCTTTTAAAATGTTCTGTTTGTGCCAGGATGCTGTAGTTGGATAATTGCAATAATTTTGATGAATGTAGCGGATGTATTTCATGTAATTCATCTGGATTCATCCCGCACATGTGCTGTATGTGACTGTAATATGGAATTAGTACCAGAAAGTCTTCCTCAGAGCAGCAGAACTCCCTGTCAGAATCCCCTGTCAGAACCGCCTGTCCTGTGTTCTGATCTGATTCCTGCTCTGGAGAGTCTAATATCAGACAGACAGACTGTCTCGCCCCATCATACGCTTCACCCAGCTGTCCGTCAGCCCAGCGCTCGCCCTTCATCACAGCTCTCATCATCATCACCCGGAGACAGTCAGGATCAGACACATCCCGGACCCGCCTTTACCTGTCTCTCTCTCACTTAACTTTATTATCTGTGTGTCTCCTTCTCTACACTGTTTAAAGTTTTAAAAAAGAGTCATTTTTAAAGTTATGGAACAGTAAATTTACTTTTCTTTACATTTATTTTCTTGCAGTATTAGACTAATTAATTTACAATTATTCATGATGATTTCATAAATATTCAGAAAGCAATGTGTACTATTTACCTTTCTTATCATAAGATATTTTCAAACATGCACAATTTAGATTAGTTCCTGTTACTGATCTGATGAATTCCGAATTTCTCGCACTATAAAGGTAAACGTAATATCGTTTAATTTTGCCAAAAATCTTTAGTGCGCCTTTTAATCAGATTATGTATGAATTTTACCAGTCAGATTTTAAAGGTGCAGGAAAGCCACTCTGCTGAAGTGCAGCATTATACAGTAGTTTCAGTTTAGTTCTCTAGCAGTATTAGCATTAGCTGCTAAGCGCTAGCCATTCGGCCGCTCAGAGTTGAGTATTATCAGCCTGTAGTCTGATGCTAACCCCAGCTAGCACTGCTAAGCCTTTGGCGATTCAGAGGTGAGTATTATCGGCCTGTAGTCTGCTGCTAACTTCAGCTAGCACTGCTGGAGCAGCTTTAGCATTACTCAATAAGCACTAGCCTTTGGCCATTCAGAGGTGAGTATTATCAGCCTGTAGTCTGATGCTAACTCCAGCTAGCACTGCTGGAGCAGCATTAGCATTACCCGTTAACCGTGCTAACCATTCGGCCATTCAGAGGTAAGTATTATTGGCCTGTTGTCTGCTGTTAATCCCGGCTAGCACTGCTGGAGCAGAATTAGCATTACCTGCTAAAACCGCAATAACCATTTGGCTATTCAGAGGTGAGTATTATCAGACTGTAGTCTGCATGTTAACCATGTTAAAACAAGCTACATGGGACAACCACTAGCTCATATTGCCCTGGTTTACCGGAACACAGTGTTCCTCAGTGTAGCTCTGTCGGTGAGCAGTTAGACGGCATAAGTGGTTACACACAGCCTCTAATGCTAACGCTCCAGCCTTGTCTGACCCATATGAAATGTTTTTTTAAGAATTTTTGTTTAGTTAGCTTAGATTTACAGGTCTCGCCACCCAGCGGTGAGACCAGCTGAATTAGGAGGAAAACATGGCTACACCCCTGTTCCTTACTACTGTCGCCTTAAAATGCACCTTATAATCTGGTGCTCCTTGTGTATGAAATTAGACCAGATAATAGACGTTTATTGATACTGTGCCTTATAATATGGTGTGCCTTATAGTGCGAAAAATATGGTAAATATAATAGATAGTGAACAGGCAGATTATCTGAGGTTCCTGTAAGAGTCTCTACAGCTCTCAAAGTTCCCAGTATGTAAACATCTTATTTAACTTATTTAATTTATTATATATATATATATATTTAAAAACAGGTAATACATGTATTCCATTCATTAAGACACTCGTATCAGAGCCACACTCACATTGGCTGCCAGTTGGGACGTCAGGGTGGCGACCTTTTCCTGGGAGGCGTCCAGCTCCCGCCGCAGCTTTCTGATTTGCTGTTAAAAAAGAGAGATACAGATATTGATTAAAAAGATCTTGATTCTATTAAAAATAATGAATTCAAATTCCAAATAAATACAAAAACTTTGATTACAAAACATCAACTTATTTACATACAATGTATTTAGATTTTAAAGCAATTACATGAAATATATATAGTCTAATCTGCAAGGCTACAAAAAATGAATAAAATTTAGAATGAAAATTTAATTCATTTATTAATTCAAAATACATCAAAACCCTGATATCAAAAATGGGCTTTTATACAATGTATTTTGATTATAATGCAAAATATGTTTATTTTGATCAAAAAAATATTGAATTCCACTGTATGAAATTCAAAAACATTCAAAATAAATATAAAAAATGTAGCTGACAAAAACAGGGCCTGAAATTATGTATTTTAATGCATCACTGCACCAAAATTCTACTATTTTGGTACAAATCTTTTGCTAAACTGAATATGAAATTAAGTTGTAACACATGTTTGATACATTATACCAAGCTGTATCAAACACTCAATCACTGTAAATGCTAACATAATTAAAACACATCGTAAAATGCTATGCTATTATATTATTGCTCTGAGTGTAAACAGAAAACCGTACCGTAGTATTTCGGACTGTTTGTCCCTTGATTGAAAAGAAAAGAGTACAATAAACAATTAACTCTATGTTGCACGCTGATGTGAAAAAAAGTTATCATGACAACAATGCAACACATTCATCAACTGAAAAAATGCAGATTATTATATTATATTTATTATTACATGAAAAATGTATTGGAACTCATTAGTCAAGAATACACAGTACATCTTAATAGCTTTATATGCTAAAAATGCTGATATTAGTAACATGTATGTATATTAGTAATATGTGTGTGTATACACTCGTTGACAAAAATAATAACACCCCAAAAAATTAATTGATGTGATGAACTGTATATTAGAGTGATTATATCATTTTTATTTAGTCTATTGGGGAAAACTGTACAATATAAAGAAGGTTGTAGTAAACCTTTTCTGAATTGGTGTTAAATCTGGCAACCGGGCAGACCTATGAAGTGTTGTAATCTGGTGAAGGCATTCCTGGAAAATCCTTGCTGTGTGTGGATGAACACGGTTCTGCTGATAATTTCCAGAAGCCATGAGAGGCAACATATTAAACCTGACATCAGATCCTTGATTCATCACTAAAAGCAATATAAGTCTAGTCTAAAATGTCTTTAAGAGCGATGTAGAGGCATGTCTAGCAGCCAGTAATCTCTCATTAGGAGGTACACTACCTAAAAGAAGCCTATGAGAGCCTTTTTATACAGCAGCAGTAGAAACTTTTTATGTCCTCTTGTGGCAAAGGCATGCCTAGGATTTCAGGAAGTTTTTTTTGTCAATGAGTGTATAAGTAATAATATTATAATAAAGCATTAATAAAGGTGTTAGTAAAAGGTTAATAAGATCTGAAGATGACTGTTGGTGCATTTAGTAGGAGGCCGTTTAAATGAAAGCAATGCAACATAGAGTTGAACTGTTTCTGTTGCCTGGCTTTAATCCAACTGATCTACATGACGGTCATGTCACCGTCTGATCTCCATCTGGATTAGTATTCAACACACACACACACACACACGCACACAGAGATACCAGCAGGGGGCGTACCTCAGAGTGGGCCTTCTCCTCAGTCTGGAGGGGGAAATGACACATCAGAATAATCAGACAAATATAGATTAATCTCAAATCCAATCACCCCCATCACCCAGACCTACACACCCGCTTCCATTCAGACCCAACACTGAGACTCCACACACATTAACACAATACAATCCCACAGATCAGATTAACCCATGTCCATGTTACATTAACACAGAGCAGAATAACACAGGTCAGATAATCACAGGTCAGATTAACTCAGGTCAGATTATCATAGGTCAGGTTATTACGGGTCAGATTAACTCGGGTCAGAAAAACTTGGTTTAGATTAAACCACATCTTTTTACCACAGATCAGATTAACCCATGTCCATGTAACATTAACACAGAGCAAAATAACAAAGGTTGCATAAACCAAGTCCAGAGTAAGTAAATCCAAGGTCAGATTATCACAGATAAAATTAACTCAAGTCAAATTAACAGACGTCAGACAAACTTGGGTCAGATTAACCCATGTCATATTACCACAGGTCAGATTAACCCTTGTCCATGTCAGATTATTGCAGACAAACCTGGGTCAAATTAACCCATGTCCTATTACCACAGGTCAGATTATTACAGTTCAGACAAACCTGGGTCAGACTAACCCATGTCATACTACCACAGATCATCTTAACCCATGTTCGTGTCAGATTATAGCAGGTCAGATTAACACAAATCAGACTAACACGTCAGATTATAATACTGTTCCGGAGGACGTCCATCACCAGTTTAAAGGAGAAGTTGGGTGAAAAATCAATGAACACTGTTGATTCCTGACACTAGATTCAGTCAATCAGCCAAAACATGTCTGGTACACTACATGATCAAAAGTATTGGAACACATGCTAATCCACTGTTTTACTGATGTTGGAGTAACTGTCTCTGCTGTACAGAGAAGACTTTTTACTACATTCTGGTGCATTGCTGTGAGAATTTGGTTGCATTTACAAATAAGAAGGATCAGGTCCGGATGTTTGGTGTCAATAGGTCCAGGTTTATATATTTTTTCTGTCCTATTTTATTGGCCTATTTTATTGGCAGTACTTCTTTTCTAGTCTGTAGTAAGATGTGTAAACTGAATGCGAATTAAAGTAGCTGTGAGAAATGCGTTTATTAGAATGGTTGTATATTGTATCTAGGATGCTGGAAGACAGTTGTCAGAAAATATCAGGTGGTTGCTAGGGTCTTTTTTGTTGTCACTGTGGTGTTTTGTAATTGCCTGTATGTTGCTAGGCAGATGTTAAGGTGTTGCTAAAATATCGCTTGATTGTTGTTATGGTGTGGTTATGCAGGGTGTTGTTGAGATGGGAGATGAGACAGTTTAGGCCCAGTAAGCATTATTAGCATTGTTAGCTTAGCATCTCCTGCTGTAAAGGAGCTTATATCAGATAATCAACATGACTCGACTGATTGACTGACTGAGATCAGTAAATCACTGAACTTCTCCTTTAATATAAACCTCTTCCACCTGTTAGTATCTGATATATGCTGATCAGTGATTGGACAGTGAGAGTACCCGCTCGTTAACAGTTGTACAGGTAAACAGACAGGTGTTTAAACACAGAGAGCTGCTGGTATTAATGCCCTTTACCTTGCCCAGATAGCAGAGCACCTGTAAGTAAGAGTTTAGGCAAATTGAACTTTACTCTCTAATAAACTTCACACTGGATATTAATATTATTAAACCATGTAATATTGCAACATTTTTTTCTTCTTTTTCTTCTTTTTATCATTGTTCTTATATCTAGTTTCTCATGCTCAAACTTTTTGTTTTAGTTAATCAAATTGCAAGCTATAAATAAAATAAAATAATTTAAAAATGTGTTTTAATGAGTTATCTAGAAACGTCCACACACTGAAAACACCAAAAGGGAATTACAGCGCTAAAGTGAAACTCGAGGGTCACTGAAGTCTAAAATAAAATCTAATCCTCAAAATCTAATATTATTACAGCAATTTATACTGAACTTATTCATGCTGTAGTTCTGATATTCTGAATAATACTCACCGCAGAGTACAGGGAGGAGGTGCTGGAGACCAGAGACAAAGACGATCCATGAACTACAGAGGGAGACATAAAGCAAAATATTAATAAGTAACTGCAAATAAGCATATCGTTTTTTCAAAATATTAATAAATAATGTTACAGCAAGAGTAAATCACATTAAACATACATAACACACAGCTGAAATAATACTTCACATGTCACAGGACAGGAACGAGTGTTATGTTCCATAACCTAAAACTAGATTAGACACAGCAGTGCTGCTGGAGTTCTTAAACACCTCAGTGTCACTGCTGCACTGAGAATAGAGCACCAACAGTGTCCTGTGGGCTGTGTCCTGAGGGCAGTGTCCTGTGGGCTGTGTGCTTTGTGCAGAATTCAAAGTTTGTATAGGTGTGGAATACCACTGATTGGGATGTACCTTCATCAGTACTGTCCCGGAATGATCCAGACCGGCTCATGGCCCGCGGTCGCTCCTCTAGTGAGGTGGCACTGCCGCCCAGCGCCCGCCCGTCAGCAAACAGCTCAAACCGGTCCTGCTCTGGAATACTGTTCGACCTGCTCATACTGCCACTGCACAAAGGAAACTGCGACATACTGGTGGGGCTCACTGGAGGGTAAAACACACACACACACACATACACATTAGTAGCAATTCTGCAGAGTTGAAGAGATAATATGGAAACAAAGACTGCAGTGGTATTTTATGTAGTAGTTTATAGTAGTTTAGAATGAAAGTTAAAGTGGTGGGATTCACTCAGCATACACAGATTATAGAAGCAGCATTATTATAGAGGTCTTTAGTTATAGTTGTGTTTAGAGAATGTACACAGATTAGATAAGTGGAATCTTTATGGTGTTTAGCTACAGTGTTGTTTACTTATAGCATTATTTGGTGAATGTACACAGGTTAGAATAGTGGTATTTTGTGGTGTTTAGTTACAGTGTTATTTAGTGAACGTACACAGGTTAGGGTGGTGTGATTTTGTGGTGTTTAGTTATTTGGTGAATGTACACAGGTTAGAGTAGTGGTATTTTGTGGTGTTTAGTTATAGTGGTGTTTAGTGAATGTACACAGGTTAGAGTAGTGGTATTTTGTGGTGTTTAGTAACAGTGTTATTTAGTGAACGTACACAGGTTAGGGTGGCGTAATTTTGTGGTGTTTAGTTATAGTGGTGTTTAGTGAACGAACACAGGTTGGAGTAGTGGTATTTTGTGGTGTTTAGTTATAGTGTTATTTAGTGAATGTACACAGGTTAGAGTAGTGGTATTTTGTGGTGTTTAGTTATAGTGGTGCTTGGTGAACGTACACAGGTTAGAGTAGTGGTATTTTCCTGCACTGGTTCCTGTAGATCCTGGGGGAGAGAGTGGGCTTCCTGTATCCTGCAGTCCTCCAGTGGAGTGAGAGCGCAGCCACTCCTTCCCTTCATCATGGGATGTCTGTCTGGAGGAGGGAGGGTGTCTGACAGAGAGAGACCATTCAGTTTTAGAAAATAACAAATAATAATATATCATAAACAACAAAAATAATATAATACTATAAATTGTGTTCAGCATCCATTATTCATTTTCTTGTATCTATTATAAATTATTCGGCACCCACTACAAATTATTTAGAACATATTCAGGGCCTGCTAAGTATTACTCAAAGTCTTCTGTCAGTTTCCACTATTAATTATTTACTACCCACTACAAATTATTCAGTATGTACTATTAATGATTTACTTTCCATAATCAATCATTTGTCTACTTTGTATTATTAAAATGATTTAGTAACAACTACACATTATTATTAGTATTTATCATGAATTAATCAGTATACACTGTGACTTATCCACTATGTACCTTACAGTAATGTGTAATTCTTACAGGCCTGAGACAATTTAGACATTTCTGCAAACAAATTATTAATTGAAATGTAAAAGAATAAAAAGCTGTGGGTGCATCTGCAGACGTCTGATTGGTTGTTTGAATATGGTTAGATGTTAAAACTCTGTAATGTATTCTCTGATGTACAGACCTGTAATGCTGCGGAGGCTTATCTCAAACCTTAAAACGCAATTCACTATAATCCCCCCGAGCGGCTAATAGAGTTCACCTTCATCACCAACACTGCTGACCAACGCAACGCTAACACACACACACGCACACACACACACACATACACACTGGCGCTGCCACTTCTAAAGCTTTCGTTCTCTCTCTGATTGCGGTTGATCATTCCATTCATCACGAACAGTGTGTAATTGCCTGCTGTGTGTAGGTGTGAGAGTGTGTGTGAGAGAGAGAGAGTGTGTGTGTGTGTGTGTGTGTGTGGGTGAATGTGCCATGCATACAAAAAACTACTTTAAAATCCATTTTTAATATGACAAAATGTACCACTGTCTAACAGTAGCTGCAGCTTTACAGGAAGCTCTGCTGATTCACTTCATTCCCACAAACTACTGTGGCGCTTAAGTAAACAAAACAAAACAATTTATTTCAAAGTTAAAAGCGCTGGATGTTAATCTACACTAATTTCTCTCCTAAAAACTGTTTATTTGGGTGAGTAAAGTGCTTCTGTTTATTTACAGTAAGCTTAGAATAGCAATATTTTCATCAACATGGTATTTTCATCAACTGGTTAGCAGCAGTGCTAGCCACTCTTAGCAGCGCTTAGCACTAGTAAATTCTGTCTGAAGGCACTGCCTGCTATCAGATAGCGGTTTGTCCCACATAGCTTGTTTTAACACAGTAAACTCACAAACTACAGTCTGATAATACTCCTCTCTGAACAATGAAAGAGCTAGCACTGTGATTAATGCTAATATTAGCGGCTAATGCTAATACTGCTCCAGCTACTTCACTGAAACTCCTTTATAAAGAATTCAGAGTGACTTTACTGCTCCTTACATTCTGACTGGTAAAATGCATACATACAGTAAGGCACCGGGATTATAAGGCGCACTGATGATTTTTGGGAAAATTAAAGGAATTCTGTTCAGTCGTACTAGAACGTTGGTTATTTTTAGTGAACCAGTCCACGCTTGCACCAGTTTTAGTGGAATACGATATAGAATACATCATCAACAGAAAGTGTTACAAAATGGAAGAATGTACTAATCTTTGGTTCCAGCTGGTTGTTAAATATGGTTCAGGTTAAAGAACATATTTTTGTTGAAATGCGCAGAATTGTTCAATATAAAGTGTGCAAACGTTGGTGGGAAAGGGCTGTTAGTAGGGTATGAGCTTCAATTTCCATTACTTAGCTATGCATAAGCTGCAATTACTATGTTCTCCTCATAGCTCTAGTGGTAACTGCTTGGAAATAAGCTTTCACTATTCTTTAGCTTCCATTTTTTAGCTTAACATATGCTTTCATTATAAAGCTTACTAGGGTTTTTAGCTACATTAGCCTTATAGCTCCAGTGCTAACTTTAATTAGTGGTGAACAAGCTTCCATTATCTGTTAGCTTCCATTAGTTGAATATACTCTTGTACTGCTTGTTAGCTGCATTAGCCTCATAGCTATAGTGCTAAAGGCTAAAATGTATTTACACTTAAAACATTAGTAATACAACATTTCAGAAATGACACACACTTTCACATAATAATCCTGCTCAGAATGAGGGGAAGTGAGTAACATACAACAGCACACAGATTAACAGAGGTTTCAGATCAGACTAGATTAGTACCTTAATCCCTTCTTGGGCAGAGTGTTTCTGTCAAGAGTCATGCTGATAAACAGAGAAAACACAACACAGTGAGTAATACACACACACACACACACACGCACACTTGCAGAGATTAAACATCACAGTTATTATCTTTCATAATTCAGATTCTCAGAGGTCAGAGTAACATTTATCAGTTTAATCGTCTAAACGTTAAATGAGGCAAAATGCAAAAACATTTTTTTGTGTGTAAAACCATTTAGTTACCTAAATGTTAAAAAAGGGTTTTCATTTAATTTTGCTAATGTTCTAGTTTTTCATTTCTACCCCTCACAATTAGATTTTTTTCCATTTTGCATCTTACAGCAAATATCTGATGGAATAATCCAACCTACTTTTGTTATGAGACACAAAAAACATCTGTTTTTGAGGGGCAGAAATAAAAAAAGAAAAAATAGATAAAACCTCATTTCCCTCTGTATTTTCTGTTAATCAATTTAACCTCAAACAGTCCCCAGATAGCAAAAGGACATTGATCTCCAACATTAGAATTGGTTTATTTGTGCACACTGATTTTATATTGATTCAACACTGAATCAATGGTATGGTTTTGTATAAATGCCATTTATGTTTATACAGCTTTGGAGAAAAATGAAGAGATCACTTCAGTTTCTGAATCAGTTTCTCTGATTTTGCTATTTATAGATTTATGTTTAAGTAAATAAACAATGTTGTTTTATTATATAAACTACAGACAACATTTCTCCCAAATTCCAAATAAAAATATTGTCATTTAGAGCATTTATTTGCAGAAAATGGGAAATGACTGAAATAACAAAAAAACTCAAATAATGCAAAGAAAACTAGTTCATATAATCATAAAGTTTTAGGGGTTCAGAAATCTTTATTATTTAGTGGAATAACCCTGGTTTTTATTCACAGTTTTTATGCATCTTGGCATGCTCTCCTCCACCAGTTTGACACACTGCTTTTGAATAACTTTATGCCTTTACTCTTGGTACAAAAATTCAAGCAGTTCAGTTTGGTTTGATGGCTTGTAATCATCCATCAGGTTTTCAATTAGGTAAAAATCAAAGAAACTTATCATTTTAATTAGTCTCTCATTTTTTTTCTAGAGCTGTGTAATGATATTTGAATGAAACACCTTTACTTTAAAAAGCAATGCAAGTGTAGATTTAGAGCCTCAACCATTCAAAACCACTTTAAATGAAAGCTGATTAGTGTCAGAATTTTAACACTAACCAATTCCTATTATGCAGTGTTGCATAAATAATAGGCTGTTTTAAGCTTGTTTTTTTCCTCATCACGCTTTTAGGATGTAATGAAACCAAAAAATAATGTTCATTCAATGTTCTTTGCTATCAGGGTCAGAAAAGTATAGTGTTGAATGTTAAACTGACCAAGAGACCATAATACACTAATTATCTACAAAACTCGTCATGGTGTGAACCGAGTGATTCAGAGTGAGTGGAGTTCCCCTTTAAGCACATGAATACATTTAAAGGAATATTTAACTTATTGGACCCCCGCATGCAGGCATGCTGATGGTGTTTTGGGTGTAGGTGTGGCTCACCCCTCTGAGAGAGTGGACTTGACACTGCCAGTGCGGGTGACCTTGGGGGCGTGGTGGTGGTGGTGTGGCAGTGGCAGGTCAATGGACTCGGAGCTAGTGTGGAGGCTGGTCAGACTCTGGCAGCTCAGCGTCTCTTTGCTGCCGGCCGAGGAGCTGCTGAGGGTGGGGGGCCAGGGCCGGGCGTTTGATGGTAGGGAAAGGGCGGAGGCGGGGCTAGAGGCGGGAGAGTCCATGCCGGGCTCCGGTGTCCGCCCCCCACTGTGTACCCCCGTACTGCTGCCCATGCTGCCCGTGCCCGAGGAGGGCGAGTCTAGGCTGGGCTGGCGGGCGAGCGTGCCGTGAGGACTGCCCAGAACAGACGGGCACTTCCCAGAGTCCGGCGTTCCTGGAGAACTCGGCTTACTGCTCGCTTTACTACCAAACAACCTGAGAAAAAGAGAGAGAAAGAACACAAATAAACATACAAATACATTTGTAGCACTAAGCTATCAACAAAGGGTACCACATCAACCACCTGCAATGCCATACCAACCATCTAACAACATCCTAGCGAACACTAAGCAACATCCCTCTCTTTACCACAGCAATCATCTTGTCACACTGAAGCAACACCATATGATCAACCTTGGAAACCACAGCAAACATCTAGCAACACCACAGCAACCAACTAGTTACCATACATTGAAATTATATTACAATCACCTTAGAATACCATAGCAACCAGAAAGCAACCACATATCAACACTATTGCAACTACTCAGGATACCATAGCAACACCATAGCAACAGCCTTTTAACACAACAGCAACTGCCTGAATACCAAGCAGCCACATATAACACCACAGCAACCAGTCAGTAACCAATTATCAAAACAATACCAACCCTTAGCAGCCACTTAGCAGCACAATGATAGTTAGTAGCACCATGGAGACCAGCTAGTACACCATAGCAATCACCTAGCAACCAACTAGCAACACCCCAGCTACACTAAATCAACTGCCTAGCAAGACCACAGCAATCACTAAGCAACATCATACTGCCTGAAATTCAGGCAATCATATTGACACACTGTAGCACCACCACGGTAAACAATTTAAATACCAAAGCAACCACTTACCATTGCAATGATTTATCAACACTATAGCAACCACTATAGCAATGGCAACAAGCTAGCAGCATGGAAAACACTAGGAACACAATAGCAAAACCTTACGAACTGTTGGGATGTGGAATCCTCTTTAACTGTGTGTCTGTGAAAGCCTACATCAGTTTAACCACACCCATTTACCCTACACTAGTTTAACCCCACCCATGTACCGTACAATATTTTTACCCTACCCATGTACCCTACAATAGTTTAACCCCACCCATGTACCCTACACTAGTTAAACCACACCCATGTACCCTACAATAGTTTAACCCCACCCATGTACCCTACAATAGTTAAACCACACCCATGTACCTTACAATAGTTTAACCCCACCCATTTACCCTAAAATAGTTTAACCCCGCCCATTTACCCTACAATAGTTTAGCACCACCCATCCAACATAAAAGCGTAAAGCACCCAGGGCTGCATATGGAGCATGAATCAGGCACTGTGGTGTGGAGTAGGGGGGTGGGGTGTGTAGCGATGGTGTGTGGTGGTTTGGGGGGGCTGGGGGTGTAGTTGAGATGGTTTCCCCCACCTTCTGCTGCACATCTGGAGCTGAATGCAAACACACACTCGACCAGCGCTGACTAACGAGACACAGCCCAGCGGACCCCAAACCCTCCGGTTCTGTCAGACTTGATCACTCTCATACACACGCACACACACACACACACACACTATCACATCCACACACACCTGATCTGAATGACTAATGACCTGCAGTGGCATGATGTGACCACTGGGAGGCAGCATTAGCCTCTGCATTACCACAGCAGAGAGAGAGAGAGAGAGAGAGAGAGAGAGATGGGGGATGTGACAGATATAATAAACTATTCTATCCATCACTCCATCTCCTCACCATTTGGAACAACACACACACATTTCTTGACCCAATGGTCAAACCATTCAGTGAATCCACCAGACTGTGAAAAATGTGTCTCTCTCTCTTTCTCTCCTTCTTTGTCTCCCTGTCTTTCTCTTTCTCTAACCTCTCTCTCTCTCTCTCTCTCTCTCTCTAATAGCAACCACTCAGTAACAAATTAAGAACACCTTAGCAACATCATAGCAGCTTCTTAGCAACAACCTAGCATCACCATTGCAACCACACATTAACACCAACAGCAAAGCAACAACTAAACTACACCACGGGAACTATCTAGCATCACCTAATATCCGTGAAAATTATTAAATCAAATGAAGTATATATATATATATATATATATATATATATATATATACAGCTTTACAGATGTGCCAAAGCAGAACGCATAGCAAGAACTATAGCAACCACCTAGAAACCACCCGGGAAACCCTAGCAAAAAAAAAAAAATATTTGCTTGTTCAAACTTTTGTAGCATAGTATGATATCATAATACTGTGTGTTATAATAATGTGCTACTGACTTATTTACAATAAGTGTAAATATAAGTGCATTACTACAGATAGCATCACCTATACCAATTAAACTGCAGGGCGCCAGTATCAGCTAATCCTATTAACTAAACGACTTATCAGTCAGGCTGTACATTCTACAATAATGCAATAATGGGTTTCTTACCTGCGGAAGGTGGGGGAAGCGATGTCCGGATATTTGGACCCGGGCTGCCTGAGCCCTGTGGACGTTGGGCTGGATTTGGGTGAAGTGGAGAGTGCTGCCCCATCCTGGTCAGAAACTGCAACTTTCTCTTTATCGGTCTGGTTCACCGTGACCGGACTCGAGCGTCCCGATCCCACTTTCCCTCCATCCCGTCTCTTTGAGCCTCCAGAAACTGTACCGCCGCCAGTCCCTCCGCTGGCTCCGCCCCCAGCTCCTCCCCCAGTCCCGCCCCCTCCGGCTGACTTTCCGCTGACATTGGAGTCAATGCTGCTAGAGCTGGATCGGTAGCCGCTTCTGGCCACCCCTCCGACTCCGCTGGAGGATTTGGCGGGTCGAGGAAGCGAGCGGTACTGCAGCGTTACCTTCGACGTCCCGACTCCCAGCAGGACGCCATCGTCTTGGTGCTGACACCCGTCCAGACTCGTCTTTCTCCCAGGTCCACCCTTCCCTATGCCAGCAGATTTGGGAATTTTGCCCAGTGTGGCCGAACCGCTGGATAACGTAGCACCGCTGGCGGTGACGATCGGCCCGGACGGACACGGAATCTTCTTGAATCCAAAAGATCCGGTAGCTGCAGGACGGCCGATGCCAGACGGTGGCTTCTTGCCCTCGTCTCCACTGCTTTTACCTGCATCTGATGGTGAGCGCTGGATGCTGGGGGATTTACACGGAGACTTGCCTTTCTCTGACGCTTTAGCGTCGTCTGTCTTACCTGTTAACACAATATACATGTAACATTAGATTAGATTCAACTTTATCATCATTGTGCAGAGTACAGATATACAGACAATGAGATGCATATAGCATCTAACCAGAAGTACAATATACAGTATTATTTACATCTGCCATAGTGCTGTAGTAAACATGACAAGAGGGATACTAAGTAAAATATATAATAAGTGAATATAAGCATATCTATATACATATACGGTATATAAATAGAGTACCTTTACAGTTATTAGAGATAATTAAGAATATACTAGGAGCAGCAATGCAAGTGAAAGTTTGGACTGTAATAGGCAGTGCGAGTTTACATTAACATGCAGAATATGTCTGTATATGTATAAATGCGAATGTAATGTAAATGTTGTATATATGTAATATATGTTTATACCTATAAGTATCTAAGAAAGCATATGTATAAGAAAAAGGAAAAAATAAATAAAAAATAGGATTATATATTTATGTATATCTACACAACCACCAAGCACAACATTATGATCACCGCCTTGTTTCTAAGCTCGTTATCTATTTTTCAGCTAAATTAATCATATAGGACACTCTGCAGCCATGTACTATAACTACAGACTGTTTCTTTGCATATTTTTTCATCCTCCTTTTTATCTGTTCTTCGGTGCTCAGTGACCAACACAAACTGTGCAGAATCAAATGACCTTTCAGCCTCTGACAGTAAGTGAACACAGTGTTTAAAAACTCCAGCAGCACTGTTGTTTCTGATAATAGGTGTAGTAATAAGGAGGTGGTTTATGTTTTATGCTTAATCAGTGTATAAGCAATCTACATGTAACAAAATGTTCCATAATATAATAAAAACAGTATGCTATATTGTAAGACAACAAACAGTGTGTGCTGGTGTTCTGCTGAGTGGAGCAGTTTTTGGGTAGTAATAAAGCTTTTTCAGCATCCTGGATCTAAAGCTACTCCCTGATAACCGTGCTTTTGTTCTTTTGGGCCAAATCATCCAGGTTTTTCTGCTTATTTGCAAATAATTTGAGCTCCCAATAAATTTGAACTCAGTGGGACACAGTGACGGAGCCAAACTCCTACCCCTACAGTCCTACATCTCAGCTAAAGCCAGAGCTCAGGACTAGCCTGCAGAACAGTGCTTATATAAGCATGGAGGTGTTAAATGATTATTTGTTTGTTTGTATATTTGTGCATGTGTGTGAGTGTGTGTGTGTGTGTGTGTATTACCTGTAGATTTGATGTTGGGAGTGGTACCCTTGGTCCGAGGGGGCGTGATTCCAGCCTGGGCACTCATGCCCCTCCTCCATGAGCCCGTGTGCCCCATGGATGTGTGTGATGCCCCCTTTTGCCCCGCCTCCTCGCCCTGTGCTGAGGAGGAGGTTTTCCATCTGGATGAAGAATCCATAGCCTCCATTTCTTCTTCCACCTTCTTTAGCTCCTCAGCCCCGCCCCAACTACTGCCGTCATTCTGATCACAGTACCTGTCCTTATGAGACTACACACACACACACAGTTAATTTACATATATATTAGCACATATATGCAATATTTCTTCCTTTTATTCTTATGTAATTACATTTTGTGGGAAATATGCAATATATATATATATATATATGCAATAATAAAACAACACATGTACTATCTACGCACAAACATCTATGTGTTATAATACAAAATAGGTATTTCATATATAAAAATATCTGTTATAGGAGATAGATGTATTCCATACATATGGAATAAAATTGATTATGTATATATTGAGTACACCTCACATGCCCCTTAATGGGACCATGCTGACAAAATGACACTTTGACACAATGGAAAGTAGTTTGTGTGCATTTTATATAACAGTGTAAATTTATTCTTCCCTTAAAATAACTCAATATACAGCCATTAATATCTAAACCACCGGCAAAAAAGCAAGTACGCCCCTAAAAAAACTACACCCCTAAATGATCAAATTGAGCACTGCTTGCCCTTTTATCTCAGGTGTGCATAGGGAGCAGGTATGTTCAATTTTGTAGTACAGCTCTCACACTCTATCAAACTGGTTACTGAAAGTTTCAACATGACACCTCATAGCAAAGAACTCCCTGAGGATCTTAAAAGATGAATTGTTGCACTGCATGAAGATGGCCAAGGCTACCAAGAAGATTGGCAACATCCTGATACTGAGCTGCAGCACAGTGGCCAAGATCATCCAGCATTTTAAAAAGAGCAGGGTCCACTCAAAACAGAACTCGCGTTGATTGTCCAAAGAAACTGAGTTCACGTGCTCAGCATCACATCCAAATAATGTATTTGAAAGATAGGTGCAGAAGAGCTGTCAGCATTGCTGCAGAGATTGAAGAGGTGGGGGGGTCAGCCTATCAGTGCTCTGACCATACACCGCACACTACATCAGATTGCTCTGCATGGCTGTCACTGCAGAAGGGAGCCTCTTCTGAAGTCTGTACACAAGAAAGCCCGCAAACAGTTTGCTTAAGACATGTCAACAAAGGACATGGATTACTGGAACTATGTCTTCTGGTCTGATAAGACCAAGATTAATCCATTTGGTTCAGATGGTCTCAAGCATGTATGGCTGCAATCAGATGAGGAGTACAAAGATGTACAAAGAAAAGCCTACAGTGCCTACAGTGAAGCATGGTGGTGGGAATGCCATGCTCTGGGGCTACATGAGTGCAGCAGGTGTTGGGGAGTTAAATTTCATCGAGGGACACAGGTACTTCAATTTCAGGGCAGTGTTCCAGCCTGATAATGACCTCAAACACCTCTAAGACGAGCACTGCTTTATTGAAGAGGCTGAGGGTAAAGGTGACGGACTGGCCAAGCATGTCTCCAGACCTAAACCCAATAGAAAATCTTTGAGGCATCCTCAAGCGGAAGGTGGAGGATTGGAAAGTCTCGAAAATCCTCCAGCTCAGTGATGTCGTCATGGAGGAGTGGAAAAGCATATCAGTGGCAACATTTTAAAGCTCTGGTAAACTCCATGCCCAGGAGAGTTAAGGCAGATCTGGAAAATAATTATGGCCACACAAAACTTTTGTTGCCGGTGGTTTAGAGATGAATGGCTGTACAATGGCTGAGTTATTTTGAGTGAAGAATAAATTTACACTGTTAAATAAGCTGCTACTTTTCTATGTGTCAAAGTATCATTATGTCAGTGTTATCCCAATAAAAAGATTTACTTAAATATCAGCAGAAATGTGAGGCTTGTACTCACACTGTATGTATACATTTACACAAAAATAGATAACACTGATTTTATCTTTACTGTTACTGTACACACACACACACACACACACACACAGACACACTCACACACACACACCTGACAGATGGTCTGTCACCATCCAAAACTAACAATCTGGTCCAACTGCACACACACACACACACACACACAAGCTATTTATACATACAGTGTGAGTGTGTGTACCTGTCCTGCTTTGTTCTTGCGGGTGGGAGCGCCGGAGTACGCTGGGGTGTTCAGGTCGTCGGTGCTGATGTTGTCCAGATTATCACTCAGACCACTACTGACTGAACTGCTGTCATCCCAACTACAGAGAAAGAGAGAGAGAGAGAGAGAGAGAGAGAGAGAGACAGAGAGAGAGAGAGAGAGGATAGGTTAGTATAGGCAGTATATATATGATGGTTTCCAGGTCGACGGGTATCTGTCCCTGTAGAACCACACCTTCTCAGGAGATCAGAACCCTGTTAACACTGTGTTTATCCAGTTCTCTCAGAGTAACTAGTGTTTAACTGCTTCATCTCCACCTCCCCACCTCCCTATTAATCAGCAGTGTGGTTAATTAGGGCGCTGACTAATTAGCCTCATTAACTCCCCGCTACGTGGCAGGTGGAGGTCAGAATTGCTGGAAACTCAGCATGCAGGTCTGTTTCAGGCAGATATGACAGGATTACAGGTGTGGTCTGATTAGACACTACAATTGCTTCCCACACTGCCCTACAGAAGGACTTACAGAGGTTGTTTCTGGGTAGTGTGTCTCCTGGTGAGAGACAGTTGACTGTTAGACATGCTTGTACGTCATCAACAACATCATTGGACAATTGCCCTTTGTGTTCAGTTGTGCTGAGGATGAAAAACTTGTAACGGTATTGTCTTTTGTGACGATTCCAGTTCTGTATGGAATCTGCTTATGAGTAATGAGGCGAGTGATCGCTTAAATTCTGCCTCTGAGGAGTATACAACAGTCAGTCAATCCCTGTAGTGATACCAGGGACACTGACAGCTCAGTAATATGTGTAGGACATCCTGCATACACATGTCTTGCTACCTCTCATGGCAGAACTTCAAACTGAAATTTCTTAGCAGGATAATGTTCACCCAAACACAGCAAGGGTTTGTCTCAACCAGATTGCAAGATTTATTTGTCCTGCTTAGTCTCCGGATTTATCACCAATCCAGCAATTATAGGAACAGCTAGGATGACAACTTCAGCAACTTACGAGTGTAGAGCAGGATCTACAGACCCAGCTGCAACATCTGTGGTTAAATGTGTTGCAGGATGCCATATAGAACCTGTATACCTCTATATATAACCATATCTCATCTTGCATCCAGACTAGAGGCTCAAACAGGGAACTAGAGCCTCCTTTCAGTTGTACAGTTTTCATCAATAAACTAAACAAAATGCTTTATTTCATTACTAGCAGGGCTAAATGCAGGACTGGATGTTTATTAATACATTAAATGAATTGAAGCAGCTAAAACAAGAAATAGCTTGTTCAAAATGTCTACAGATTTAAAAAGAAGTGTTTATGTATTAAGTGAATTTACAGAATTCCCTGGTGCTGGTCTAAGTGCTGAGGTCTGCAAGTGGTGGGCAGTGTGGTGCGGTATTGACCCACTAGGCTGTTTGGGTGTTCTGATATTCACAGCTTTAGAACAGTGTTAAACGCGGATTAGCGCTCAGAGGCTACTGCTCCAAAGATCGATAAACTTCAGACCAGCCTCTGTTCTCGCTAATAGCTTCCTGTCATGTGTTCTCCGCTCGTCTCTGCCGCCGCCCAGGCTCGCTGCAGGAGGTCCATTTGAGGATTTGCTGCCCGGTTGCTTCAGCTGCTTCTTCTATAGTCGAGCAGCCTCTGCTTTATGCAGACAGCACGGCTAACAACTCCGCCAGTCAGCAGTATTCGAGTTCAGGTGGGTGTAGAGTGTCAGCGGGTCTCTTCTGTTGGTTTTGTTTGTTGGCACCAGACTGCTCCCTGCGGTAACCTTGAAAAACAGTCTCAGCTCAGCCCTAGCAATGCACTTCCCTTTCTGAGGGATACGGGGGGAATTAGAGTATTAGTGGAGCTTCATTGTTTTATTTAATTGGTTTTCAAGAGGCACTACCACCATCATTCTTCATCAAACACCATCATTCTCTATCCAACATCATCGTTCTCTACATCAACCACCATCATTCTCCACTATCATTCTCCATCAAAGTCCATCATTATCTACACCAAACACCATCTTTCTCCACCAAACACCATCAACCACCATTTTCCACTATCAAACACCATCAACAAAAAACCCACCATTATCCAACATTAAACACCATTGTTTGCCACCAAACACCAGCATTCTTTACAACAAACATCATCATTCTCCACCAAACACCATCATTTTCTACCAAACATCATTCTCTATATCAAAACCAGCATCATACACCATCATCCTCCAAGAAACACCAACAATCTCTGACATTAAACACCATCATGCTCCAGTAAACATCACCATTCTCCGACCTCAAACACCATCACCCTCCTACAAATACCACCATTCTCCAATCTCAAACACCATCACCCTCCAACAAACTCCGTTCTCTGATATCAAATACCATCAGCCTTTAACAAATGGCATCATTCCTCGACATCAAACACCATCATTCTTTTCTACCAACAACATAATTGCTCATTAATGATTTAAGCAATAATACACAGGAGGGAGTGCTATAATGTGTAATATTGGCTATATTAAGGTTACAGCACGAACCTTAAGTGTATAATTGTAATTATGCCACAGTTCTATTACATTGTTATTTGGTTATTATTATTATTATTGTTATTATTATGTGGTTATAAACACTTCATGAGTTAAAATAGTTCCATTGCTGTTCTGTTTGTAGCTGCGCTGTTTGGTTTGTAAGCGCTGCATCGTTGCTAGGTTACCTGTATGTGGAAAGCTTCGATTACAGTGCATTATCGGCTGATAATGGCACACATATAACGCTTGTCAGCCAATCACATTGCAGGGTCGGAACTAACTTTTATTTAGTAATCATTAACCACCATCATTTCAAATATTTAAACACCATAATTTCTCTCTATTTACCCTACAGAATTGGAAATAATCCTGCAGCATATTCTCAAATGGTCTGGAGCATATTTATATAGCAGCGCTGATGTTCAGAATCAGCAGATAAGTGTAAATATTTTCAGCACACCTGAACGCCAGCTCTTCAGCGGTTTTCACTCAGGTCCTCTTCTGTAAATGTGGGAGATGATGTTTTATGCTTTTAATTGAAAGCGAGGGCACTTTGTTGAAGAGCTGCAGCCTGCACTTGACTTTTATAGCGTCTCCACTCAGCCGAGCGGAACGCTCTCATACAATATTTAGCACCGGGAACACAAACCCGCAGAACCCGTACACTCGCACTGCAGGCTGAGATATTAGAAATTTATAGATCATTTCTGCTCTAAATCATTACAAACCTCATTCGTCGCCATAAACGAATTATATACTGTGTATAAACAGTGGTTGGTGATGATAAATGATAATATCCGATTATTTCCAGATCTCTAATGCCATATTGTTTGAAGATTATGAAAAAGCTTTAATATTTGTGGCTTATTCCTGCTCCAAAACACAAAAAAAACTCTTCTTTATTCATTTAAAATGCTTAGACATCAAAAGCTGGGTCTTACACTGTCATTTAAACAATAATATATAGATGATCAATAAGGATATTTACCAATTTACAAGCTTGTAACAACAGATAATACCAGGATTATGGATAGCTAATCATTTTTTTGGCTTACTTCTGCTCATAGACATAACAAATCTCATAAAGATGCTCAGATATGGAAGCTAGGCATTTAAGTGTCATATAAACATTTATATACATTTTATGTGATCATATACAATTAATTATAGGCCTGTAAAAGTAAGAACTATGGAGTATTATTTTCCGTGGCTCATTTCTGCTCTAAAACAATGTGAAATCTTCTCTTTCCATTTAAGATGCTCAGACATGAAAGCTACTTCTTGCATATAGATAATAAATTAATATTTAACTGTTTACAGACCTGAAACAAGTGTAAATAAAGGGATTATGGAGAAATATTAACATTTCGGCTCATTTATGCTCATAAACAAAGATATTTTTGCCATAAAAACATGATCATATAATATACTGTAAATAATTATTATGTTCAGATATGAAAGTTAGTCCTTGTAAAATAATAGAAACAGTCACATATTATAATATATAACATCTCTGTAGGCCTATTACAGCAGATAATGAAATAATTATGGGGAAATATTTTTGCTCACTTTGTCAAGAATGACCCAGGCAGGGAGACGAGGAGACAGATGCAAGTGCAGGTAAGGGGAAATTTAATAAATAAAAAAATGATATAAACAACAAAGAAATAACTAGACATGAAATAAACCAAAACAAACAAGAGAAAATAACAATATAAACAAACAGGGAGGCTAATGAACAAAGAACTAAACAGAGCTAAGAGCATAAACAAGGGAACTAAACAGGAAACTAGAATAAAACAGAGAAGAACACGGAATAAGGAGAAAGGGAAAACAAACTAGGAATGAAACACGGAACTAGGGCTAGAGCAACACAGAAACGAGGAGAGACAGACAACAGGAGTTGGTGCAAAGACCGACGAGGGACAAGTGGCACAGGGGATCTATTTAAGCAAACAGGAAACACACTAGAAGTGGAAACACCTGGGGAAGGGGCGGAGCTACAAATGAGACACATGGTAGAAAACTACTGAGACAGGAGACACAGAGGAGCACAGGTCACATGGGGAAAACACACAGAGACATGAGACAAGGTTATTAACTGGTTGCCATTTATGGTCCATTTCTGCTCCAAAACATTAGAAACACTGTCTTAATCCTGTACAAAATGCTCAGATTGGAGGCTGTGACTTGATAGAAACATATTTAATTTATATTTTAGTATATTCTAATATGAGTGTATTCCAATTCTGTTATGCAAATATTTAGTGTTTTTAAGTTCTTTTAAAAAGTTTTAAACTTTATCACCTGAAACAGGCCAGCTAGACAGATGGCAGTTTTAAACCTTTTAAAAACCAAATGTTGATAAAATGAACTTTGAAAGCTGAAGCACTGTATGATTGTGTATCAAAGTGCTGGCAATTACACATTAACCACCTTTATAACATTCAAATGTATATATATTTTTTTAAATACTGTGGATTAAACAGTTCGCATAACGTATAGAAAACAACAACTAATAAACTAATAATTACAGATGTTCATATAACAGAGTTTTCAATCATACACAAATAAAGGTCAAGATAACTAAAACAGCTCTGAAAAAATGTAGAGACCACTTCTCAGTTCCTCTAATTTTGTTATTTATAGATATATGTTTGAGTAAAATGAACATTGATGTTTTATTCTATAAACTACCAACAACATTTCTCCCAAATTCCAAATACAAATATTGTTATTTAGAGAGAAATGCAGATGTTTTAACCTTAAATAATGCAAAGAAAACAAGTTCATATTCATGAAGTTTTAAGAGTTCAGAAATCAATATTTGGTGGAATATTCCTGGTTTTTAATCACAGTTTTCATGCATCTTCGCATGTTCTGCTCTATCAGTCTTACACACTGCTTTTGGATAACTTTATGCCTTTACTCCTGGTGCAAAAAATCAAGCAGTTCAGCTTGGTTTGATGGCTTGTGATCATCCATCTTCCTCTTTATTATATTCCAGAGGGTTTTAATTTGGTAAAATCAAAGAAACTCATAATTTTTTTCCAGAGCTGTAGAAGAATAACTGATTAAAAACGGCTATTTAGGAAAAAGACCTTAAGTAACCATTAATTGGTGCTCATTAATAGAAAGCACTACCACTCATGTCTTTATCTAATTTGGTAGTACTATTTCTACAGTTAAGACTTTACTTTAATCATTTAGAAAATTCTAAACTATAATTTATTTAAAACTCTTAATGACCTCATTTGCATACATCATGACTGTCCAAGACAAGCTTTAAAAAAAAATGACACCGAGCATCAAAAGCACATAAATCCCTCCATCCGAGAAGAAAGAGCAGTGTCCGGCGTTCGGCTCGGGATTAGACCTCACCCTTTCAGATTTGACACCAACGCCAGCAAGCTGTAATTGGCTGCCATTCAGAAAGAGCTGGCACTCAGCCAAGTCTGTGCCTGGCATAATCCCGCCTAATCCCGCTGACCCATAATCCCTCACTGCCATTCAGCCTGGGGAGAGCTTCAGGGCGCAGAGTTAGAAGGGTTAACGAGCTAACAAGCATCTAACACTTGAAAAGCACTAATTAACGACAGAGCAGAGGGGGCGGAGCCATGCACACTCACCTGAGAGCACCTGCCTGGAGCTTTTCAGCTGCTGGAGAGAAGATAAGCAAAGCGAAGGCAGAAGCAGAAAGACGAAGAAAGAGTGGAGAACACCTGCACAGCTGTGCTCTGCTAGACCTGCTGGAGAACAAATGATGGCGATGACTCCGCCCCCCTCTCCTCCTTTTATCTTCTCATTTTTTTTCTAATCCTTCTTTCTGTCCATCTATCCATTCGTCCATCCATCCATCCAGCCGTACAACCCTCTACACTCACTGACCTCCTTAGAGACCTCCCGTCTCACCACATCTCCACCAATCACAGTCAAGCTGGAGTCAGCAACATCCAATCAGAATCATTGCTGCAGACGCAGGAGTATATTTAGAGAGGTTTATGTATACTTAATGCAGAGTGCCTCTCGACAACGCTAATGCTTTAAAGTGCCAGTACACTGTGTTCTTCTCTTATTCTACATTATAATGTCTATAAAATAAGCGCAGTGTTCGATTGCAGACAGTATGATTATTATATTATTTATATATGCATCAAGCATAACATTGTGATCACTTCCCTAATTCTACAACCATTATAAGATACAGCAGTGCTGCTGGAATTTTTAAACACTGTCCTCCACTTTCCCACTCACTTCTACCTGTAGCTGCTCCATCTTGTAGATAAAATAAAGTCAGAGACAGAAGCTCTGAATCTGTTGCTGCACAGTTTGTGTTGCTCATCTTCCAGGTCTTCATCAGTGCTCACAGGATGCTGCCCACAGGATGCTGCCCCACACAGAATGCTGCCCCACACAAGATGCTGCCCCATGGCTAAACACAGTGAGCTGCCCACAGGACAGCCACAAACAGAATGCTGCCCACAGGACGCTGCCCACAGGATGTTGCCCCACACAGGATGCTGCCCACAGGATGCTGCCCCACACAAGATGCTGCCCACAGGATGCTGCCCACCGGACGCTGCCCACCGGACGCTGCCCCACACAGGACGCTGCCCCACACAGGATGCTGCACACAGAATGCTGCCCACAGGACAGCCACAAACAGAATGCTGCCCACGAGATGGCTACACACAGGATGGCTACACACAGGATGCTGCCCACAGGATGCTGCACACAGGATGCTGCACACAGGATGCTGCCCACAGGATGGCAAGACACAGGATGCTGCACACAGGACAGCCACAAACAGAATGCTGCCCACAGGACGCTGCCCACAGGATGGCAAGACACAGGATGCTGCACACAGCATACTGTTGGTGAACTGTTCTCAGTTCAGCTGTCACTCTGAGGTGTTTAAAAACTTCAGCAGTACTATTGTATCTGATTCACTTGTACTTTCAGCACAACACACATTAACACCTCATACACCACCACCATGATAATCAGTGTCACTGCAGCGCTGAGAATAATGGAATAAGAGTATAATGGAATAAGGGAAACACAGTGTGTTGTGGTCAAACGGTCACAATTAGTATTCCAGATCTCTTTAATAGAAGTAATGGACATCGTAAGCTCTGGACCAAAGACAACGAGGAGCATCCAGACTGTTCCCAGCAACAAGTCCAAGAGTCAGGATCTGACATGGTATGGGGGTGTGTAAGTACACGTCTTTCATTCCAGAAGCTGTAAGACTCTTTAACTCCTCCTAAACAAGACACTGCACTGATATTTTACAAGGACAAATACTGTTTACAAACACTGTCACCTTAAACTGCACTGAGACACTTTATCTTGTACTGCTCTAATTCACATTATCATGCTGCTATAGCAAAACTTGCACTCTTGACTTCATGTTGCTGCTACCTGCCTACTCTCCCTATTTTTTTTTGTGTATTTATCTTTATCTATTTTGTTCTATTCTATTTTATTGTGTTCTTTTATTTTATCTATATTTATCTATTTTAACAACAGCTCTTGGGTGTAAACTGGATCGTGAGATGATAATTTCGTACCACATGTGATGCAAATGACAATAAAGCCTCCTTGAATCCTTAAACCTTTCTGTGATGCAGCATTAATGCAGAAAAATACACATAAAGCAACTTTCACTACTTTCAAGACCACATCTTTTACAGGGATGTCAATACGTTTTGCAACTAGACAGTGCTAAACCACATGCTGCACATGCTGCTCATTCAAAGACATGGCTGTGGCAGAAGAAGGAATGGGTTAAACAGGGTTACTCAACAGCGACAATGTTCCTGAAGAAATGTCAGCACAGAGGAACCACTTTATCTGTTCCCTGGAGAGAACCTGTCCAAAACTGAGCACAGCAGCGATGACCTTGCAGAGGCAGAAAATGAAAAGACAAGTCCTTCTCTCTCTCTGTTATAAAAGTCGGACAGTGCCGTATCCCCGGTGGACGGACAGTGTCAGGGTTTGGCTGCTGCAATGCAGCGATTAAACAACCTGCTGACATCTTACATAAAATACAGCTAAATAAACACTGTCAGATTAGTCTGACTAAACAGACCCAACTCAACTTTCTTACTGATCACTTCTTTATCCACAACAAGTCACATGATTGAGGAAAACAATAGCAATATTAAATATTAAATAGTTTTATAAAAGAACTGACCATTGTAGAATGTACATTTTTGAACAAATGATTGCATCTGCTAAAACTCTGAATTGGGTTAGAACCAGAACTAGGATTAGGATTTGTTTTGGAATAAATTAAAGTGAATTTAATGGATTTTTAGTCAAATTAACTGTATAATCTAAATGCAAATGAGAGCATCTACAAAGCATCCACAGGTTGGCCAGGGTGGTTCATCTGTAATATAACAATGGACACAATAGGCTATATGAGGTATCCATATCATAAGAGCAAACAAAACAACCCACAGAAAACAAATGTAAAAGCATTAAGAATCAGTGTAAACCATCTTAAAATCACCATATCACACCACAGCAGTGGAAAGATGAACTCTGGTATGATGGTGCACCACCCAGTACTAAAACTAACTAATGCTCCTGTGTCTGAATGCAAACAAATCCTTACAGAAATTTTTAGAAAAGTCAAGAATCTAGTAAGGAGTGTTCTCTGGACAGTAGAGACAGTTACTGCAACAAAAGCAGAATAAACTTTTTGAATACCTTTAACTTCAGAAGAAACTATGAATACAGAGCAGTGTACTGATACTTTTGTACATATAATGTTCTCAGAGAATTTAGTTTCATAGAGGACCTATAAGATGAGAACCATTGGTATAGGTCATTTCTATCATATCATACACTCAGTGGAGCAGCTCATACAGTTTGTGGATTCATGTTATAGTGGAGCTTCTGGACGACAACCAGAGCTGCTCTCCAGTTGCCTAACCCAAGAGACCTCACAAACACATGAAGGCAGTTGCTGTGGGTAACTGGTGGTTCCCCTGGCGCAGTGGAAGACTGGCTTCCTTACAGCCCTCCCACTGGGCAACTGAACCAGAGGGGCTGGTACCACACCGACCCTGAGCAATACCCTGAGGACCTCGACAGCTTTGGCAGCAAAACACTGCCACCATACACAAACACACACACACACACACACACACACACACACACAAAAAAAAAGCTAAACATGACTCAGCAAAACCTGTGGATTATAATATACTGACAAGGATGTACTGTATAATGCAAAACTATGAAAAATATAATTATATATGTATGAAATTAGTATTGTGCCCCATGTCCGATGTAAGTTAAAAACCGCTACATTGATGTGTAGGATATGTGAGTGTGATCTCCCTCTGGAGCAGATAATAAATGGGAATATGTTGGCACCATGTACAACAGGCTAGAGGGGTATAAAGCCCCCAGTATTAAGCTATGGAGCAGTGTAACTGTGTTCTTTGGAATGATGGAGTTCAATCCATTACTTTTGGATAGGATGAATGAGTTGGGACAAGGAATTGGGGATGTACAGTAGAGACAGTTACTTCAACAAAAGCAGGATAAACTATTTTTTAATACCCTTGATTTCAGAAGAAACAGTAAATGAGCAGCTGTCCCAACACTGGTTATATATAGAGAAAGAGATCACTAGTGAAGGACACACAACATTAAAGCCCCTGGGTTCATCTCCAGCTGCTCTTCGAAAGTGTGTGTGTGTGTGCCTGAGAGAAAGAGAGAGTGTGTCTAAGAGTGTGTGATGTCCTTAAAGATCAAACAGACATTGATGCTGACAGGCAGCGTCTGACACCCCATCAAGCAGTGGGCAAACAGGGTGTTAGATACAAAAACATAGCTCCGCCTATTTAGCAGTTCTGTCTCAGGTAGGTATGTAAATGATTACAGGTGTGTTCTGGTTAGATACTGGGTTTGACCAGAGAGTGTAAAAGTGCATTCTCCACTGTGCTGTAAAAAAATCTCAGAGCTAGTGTACTACTTGGTGAGAGATTGCTGACTGCTAGAGTCTCACACACTCAAAGATTATTATTTTTTTCCAGGTGCCAGAGGTTAAGAGGGGGCACATCATTAGAATAAAAGAAGCAGGAATGATGCTTTAAAGAATATTCTTTTATCTACAATGCCAGCCAACATTGCCTTTGTTTGCCATGGTGAATAAAAAACCTGGACTGCTGTAGACTGGAACTGTGTAGTCTTGAACTACAAATCCAGTCCTAGTACTGAATTTAGTAGTGGAAGAGGGACACTAACAGCTCAGCGATATGTGTTGGAATTTTTCAGAAGGATAATGCTCATCCACGCACAGCAAGAGATTCCCAGGAATGTCTCCACCAGACTGCAACTACTTTGTCCTGCCCAGCTCCAGATTTATCACTACTTAAACCTTTATGCGTGTGCATATATATATATATAATATTTATTCAAAATATTATATACTACCTTTTATAAATATAGCAGAATTTGATTCAGATGTATATTTCATAAAATGTAGTGTAAACATCTCTCATTACTCACTCCTCCGCCTGCTGATCAGAGCAGAACATCGGTCCATAAGAACCGTTCCCGCGGGACTCGTTACAGCGTGTAGAGGCGAGGCGAGCTGAGGCAGAGCGCAGATATAAATACCAGCTGGAGAAAAACTCAGACCAGTGCCAGCCTCAGAATACCTACAGTGTGGGAGGTGTTATCAGATTCATTTCCAGAGGGATTCTGTGGTTCACTGTAAATGCTACATCGATAATCAAACAATTCAGCCTACGACACAAATAAGCTCCACCCATTTATTGTATCACAGCATATTTAATCCAGTAAATTGGGATCAGGGTTGATCGGTTGTTTTTACCAACACATTCTAAATAAAGCTGTCTGGTGTTCCATTATTTCCATCCTGCAGCAGTGAGAAGAGTTCTCAGAAGGTAACAGGCAGAACAGGAGAAACTGTGGCCCTACATCGATGGCAAATAGATTCATTAATATTTTAACATTCATTTGTTGCTATTGTAGCCTATAGTTACATGCATTATTTGGAATACGTTAACAATTAATGTTATGATTACAAATGTACTTTAAGTGCAAACATAACGCTGTTTTTATTTTTAAATAGCAAAATGTCAGTGAAATAAAGATTTTTTTAATATGGCTTTTTGACAGCCCGGCTCTATAGCTGTAACTGTAATCACTGTACAGTAAATTCTCCATGATTCAGTTCATATTCAGCTGCTGAACAATACTTATATATAGAGTTACATAATAGCACTGTCAGTGTGTGTGTGTGTACAGAGACCACGCAAATCCCCTGCTGCTAACACAGCACCACACCAAAAATACAAACAGTCAAAGAAACTCATCTCAAAAACAGAAAAGTGCAGACTAATCTCTCTCTCTCTCTCTCTCTCTCTCTCTCTCTTTCTCTCTCTCTCTTTCTCGCTATCTCTTTCTCTCTCCCTTTTTTCTCTTTCTCTCTGTTATTTATTAATGTCTCTTGCTCCGTTGTTCGCCCCTCTCTCGGACCCTCTCTCGGCCGTCAGCTCATCTATGTTGAATGATGGGAGTATTTATAGAGAACAGCTGTGGGGGACAGATAAGTTTAACCCTAACTCACAGCTACAGTTCAGCTCTTCCTAAAGATCAGCATCGGATTACAATCAGATCAACAACAAATTAGCATTAGATCAGACTGAGATTAGCATCCAATCAAACAAAGACTCATTATTTCAATTCAAAACCATATAAAGACCAGATTAGCATTGCTGTCAGATCACCTAAATCTTAGATTAGATTCAGGTAAAATGAGAATCAAACGAGCATCAGATTAGTCTGAAATTAGCATTAGATCAGCATCAGATCAGTGTCATTTTAGATCAGCATTGGCATTGGATCCTCATCCAATCAGGCTCAGATCAAACTAAGAGCAGCTGTTTACATCCAATTAACCTGAAATCAGCATCAGATCTGCATTAAATCTGTCAAATTTCAGATCAGAATCAGATCACCCTGAGAACAGCTCCTTACATTCAATCAGCCTCAGCATTAGATCAGCTTCACGGATACAGAAAAACTCTAGATTAAACACTAAATATATTTCATTAGTATGTACAGTGTTGTTTGGGCAACAGTGCAGCCCCGAGTGTTTGATGGGCAGTGTGAGGTCCTGTTAACTGGTGCCAATTTGTGATTGGCCGGCTGGGCCGTCCCGCAGTGATCTGAAAGCCTGGGCTGATCGGGTTAATCTGGACACTCAGTTTTGGACCACACTGGCTGGTGCCACAGGGCGGAGCTTTGTTTAACCGCCCAAATCTCAGCAGCCTGACCCTCCGAGACAGCATACACAGATGGTGTCCGAACACACACACACACACACACACACACACACACACATATTTATACAGCACCAAACCAACACATACAGGCCTAAAACTGATAAATACTGTCAGTTAAACTACGTAATATGTAACAAAACGTTTACAACACTAATAAAACAAGACAAAGAAATAAGTCAGTTGAGATGATGGAGTGATGCCAGTCTGAAGAGGATACATATTGTATTCTTTATATCTGGGTTTGATGTGTTTGGCATATTTACTTGCATCTGTTACTGTCACTTTCTCTCTGTCCAGAATTATGGTGACCTGTGGCATCTGGCTAGAGTTGTCCATAAGTACAGACCCAACATCCACCATCAGTGCCGGAGACCTTGCCCACAATTCCCACAGTTTAGTTCAGTGATCTATTGGCTTCCATGGGACTCTGCAAAAGTGGTGCGACACAATAGTAGCTCCTGTCCCGTGACATTTGACATGTTGCTGTGTGTGTGTGTGTGTGTGTGTGTGTGTAACTGGGGGTTATAAGTTCACATGAGCTGCATCAGTGTTGTATGTACAGAGCTGCAGAGGTAAAGTTCAGGCACTGCACGTGTCTGAGCTGATGGACTGCATTGGGTGGATTGGATTTTTGGCCAAACTGTCACTTTAAAAGTCCCTATGCTGAATTTATGTCTTTTATTATGAAGTGCAGCAGCGAGGCCAGCCACTAAGTAATGACTTCCACTTCCTGTAGTCTCATCTGTTACCGAAAGCACCGCCCATCCATCTCACTTTCCTAAATCACCCTCTTTGTCCTCACAGCAGCACCAGGTACACACACACTGACCTGCAAGTATTTTAATCAGCAAGACATTTTAAGGAAGTGGAGACATGTTCAGGGATGTGGAGGTTTTAGAGGAGTTTTTAAAAGTGTTTTTCATTGTAATCATCTCCTTTAAACCTTTAAGTTTTACAAAGGTCCACACTTTACACTTTTACAACACCCACCGGTGCTCTATGGCACCACTTACATCTCTGAACGAGCACAGAACTTTAATTATCTGTGATTGTTACCTGTCAGCTTCCCCCGGCTCTCGAACCCCTCTGTGGGTGGTCTCTCGAGTGGACGGCAGGTCAGGGCGGCTCACGCTGCGAGAGTACAGGTGAATTCCCCCATCTGTCATGTACCTACACACACACACACACACACAGACACACACACACACACACATTTGTCTGTTAGATGGTGTGTGAGTGAAGAGGCAGGAAGGTCAGGACTAATAAGGCAGAACACACTGATATATATCTGACCCTCAGCTATTCCTCCACATTAATGTGTGTGTGTGATTGTGTGTGTGTGTGTGTGTGTATGTGTGTGTATGTGGGTATGTGTGTGTACGAACATCAGTCTTCATATGCAAGCCTGTCGCTCGCTGCAGCCTCATCAGCCTGGATGCAGTTTCCATGGAGACTATGGACATGCCATCACTCAGCATCCGCAATGACCAAGCAGAACAACTATAACTCTATTTATATATATATATATATATATACATATACATATATATATATATATATATATACATGTAAAACTATAACTAAACTATACAACTAAAAACTATAAACTATAGTATATGCCTTACTACATTGATATTGTCAATACCTCAGTTTATGTGACAGTTAATAATAATAATTATAATAATAATTACATTATTGCTATGCAAACACCATAGCAACACTACAGTAAATGATTTTATTTATTGAAGCTTTATTTGTCACTACCATCGCAGCTTACCCGCTGGTGATGTCTTCAGCTCGTACGTTCTTGGCCAGTATGTCTCCATCACTCATGTAGCCGCCTACGTCGCCCTCCGGCCCCGCCTCAGAGCCTACGCCCTTCTCTCCTGGCTCCGCCCCTCTGCCACCTGTAGTTGCCGCCCTCCTCAGTGGAGCAGTGTAGACGAATCGCGAGGTGTCAGTGTAGCGACCGGCCTGCCCGCTGGCAGCAGCAGGCCTGGGCGGGACATAGCCAGGTATAGAGGGGGCGTCGCCCGCCTGCAGACGAGGGCTCTGTGATTGGGCGAGCCTCCAGGCCATGGGGGAGGAACGGCTGGAGAGGGCTGGGAGGCCACGCCCGTTGACCTCTGTGGTTACAGTGGTGTCAAAAGTGGTCTCTAGAGTACTAAGAGAGAGAGAGAGGAGGGGGGTATTAGTTTATATGATCCTGTTTACATTTAATTTTGTTTATTCTGTACAGAGTTTTCCAGTTTAAACTGAAATATTTTGTATTCAGGCTCCTTTTCTAGTCTCCGATACAGTGCCAGCACAGACAGACTGCCCGTAGCCCTGGCAGAGGTAAGGTGAGGTGGGGTGGGCACAGATTTGGAACAGACTGGTCGATACTGGAGTTCTGCAGCTGCTGAGTCACTGCAGCACCACTGCTGCACCTGAAACCCCCAAATAAACCACACAAAGAGTTTCCTCTACTTAAACACTCTACACCCAAAACCACACATAAAAATACTCCAAACCTCATCCATATGCTTCTATCTACGCTTTAAACTAAACCGACTATGCCCAAAACTACACCCACTGTCACTCCAACCATCTTTCTACCCATACTCTAAACTACACCCCTAACTATACCCAAAACTACTGTACACCAAATTACACCCAATTGACATCCCTGTACAGCATCTGTCATGTAAATATGGTCACACAGGACAGGAAGTGCAAGTTCTGCCTTAAAACAGCACTCTCTAGTGGAGACAGCAGTGTACTACACACTCCCCTCCTCCGATTAAGAAAACATACACCATATAAACAGACACCATAAAACATATAAACCCATACTATAAGCCATATAAACACATAAACCATATAAAAACATAAACCAAGTAACCCCAGAGAGTGACAGAGTGAGAGGGTGTGAGAGAGAAAGGGTGAGGGAGGTAAAGAGAGGGAGGTGTGAGAAGTGGCACAGTGGGGGTCATGGTTGTCATGGTTACAGTCCCATTGTATCAGTGTTCACACTATTAACCATCCAAGCCCCGCCCCCACCAACACACAGCCCCACCAACACACTGGTTCTATTGTCTATTCAACTCTATTATAATCTATACTTTTCTATTCTAATAATAATCTACTTAGTCCTACTGTCATCTATTCAATTCTATTTTATTATATATATATATAGATAGAGCTATTCTATTTTGTTATATTTTATATGACGTGTGACTCAGCTTGAGTAAGAACAGGTGTTATTGGTTGTATCACACACACCACTGACCACTAGATTTCCCACAAGTTTCTGTCTCTCTTTCTATCTCTCTCCCTCTCTCTCTATCTCTCTCTCTCCCTTTCTCTCTCTCTTTCTCTCTCTCTCTCCCTCTCTCTCTCTCTCTCTCCCTCTCTCTCCCTTTCTCTCTCTCTCACACCAGTATAGACTGTATTTGGCCTAGCCTGTGGCAGTTAATGCTGGCTGGGCTACAGACACTGTGTGAGCATGTGTGTGTGTGTGATTGATTATCAGACAGATCTGATATGACTGGGTGTGTTTGAAGCCACGGCTTCATCTCGTCTTCATCCAGCGATATGGTGTATCACATATATATCTGTCTGTCTGTCTGTCTGTCTGTCTGTCTGTCTAACTATATATGTATGTCTGTCTCTCTGTCTATCTGTACATATGTCTGAGTGTCTGTCTAACTGTTTTTATCTGTCTCTTTTTGTATATGTTTGCCTGTTTGTATGTATGTCTGTCTCTGTCTATACTATTATAACATGTGAAGTAAATGAATGAAATAATATGTGTGTGAATCCTACTGTCAACATGTCCACAATTTCCATCCTGGGGGAGATCTGGCCCCAAATATAAATGCCCCCTGACACATACACACACACACACACACACACTCCTAGTCTAGTGATTAGGAGTGTTTACTGGGAGTGTTAATAGTCTCCAATAATCTCCAATTCTAGTGTATAATATTGTTTATTGAGATGTTAATAGACTAATATCTCTTATTTTACTGTATGTGAGTGTTTATTGAGGTGTTTAAGGACTATCCTCTATTCTAGCGTGCACAACAGTCTACTCTTAATATATTCTGCATTGCTGTAACTGTGCTCTATGTTATCCCTATCGACACCATCGCCTCCAGCAAAGCTCCCGCCTCCCGCATCCTTTTCCTATTCCAGTCTGTAATTCCAGTATGAACTTGATGCAGCTGCTCTCCTGAAGCAGAACCTGTGGGTCCATCAGCTCTTAATAACTGAAACAGTGATGGAAGGTGAGGGCCAGTCTCAGCCCTGAGGCATCCTGGTAATCAATGGGGCGGAAAACCAAGAATGACCATGCATCGATTTCCAGGAGAGAGAGAAAGAGAAAGAAAGAGAGAGAGAGAGAGAGAGAGAGAGAGGAAGAGAGAGAGAGAGGCAGCACCATCTGTCATGTCATAACACAGCGTCTGAAGCATTTTCCTGTGAAATTGCACATACAGGGTGGGAGATTCGAAGAAAGGATAAAAATTGGGACACAAACCTGTGTGTGCTATGGCTTGTGTGCCGGGAGAACTTGGACACTTCTCATTCCTTTATTTGATTGGATGGAAGTTTTCGCATCTCATAAAACTTCAAAACATTCTGGCTAAGCTAAGCTGAGTGTTTATTATTAGCTGGCGCAGACGCAGGGCGATGACGGGCAGTGCCATACTGAGCTTAAGCTTCAAACACTTTAACCTGGCACCGCTGACAAACACAATACGGCCCAGCTGTCACTGATTTCCATATCATTTTCCACAAGATTGGGTCTAAACACACAGCAACACACAGTACCAAATTAAACTAACCCCAAATAATTATCTTAATCTCTTAAGACCTCAGGGTCTGTATGTCTGTCCACTTGCAGTCCTGTGCAAAACAGAACAGAACTTCAACACTGAATTGTCTTTGATACAGGATGATGTATAGTCATATACAATTATGTTATTCAATGATAAAACAGTTAAGGGAAGTTTCCTGGACAGGTATTTAGTCTAGTCTTGGACTATATTTTGTTATGTTTTTTTAAATCCCTATGTAAAATGCTGTGTAGTTCAAAAATAACCTGTTTTCAGCCTTTTCTCAATGAACATGTCACTTCGTAAAGCAGGGCACTTAAATTATGGAACAATTAAGGACTTCAATTTGAGACCAATCATTTTCAATTTAAATTAGACCATTTACATTTTCAACTATTTACATTTAATATAAATGCATCTTCAGTTTGAGACAAAAAAGCTTCAGTTTTACATGAAACACATTTTAATCCATTTAAACTGGATCCATGCCACTTCAGTGTGAGGCCAGTGGACTTAAATTTTTGGTAATTTCTGCTTTGTTTTATGACCAAGACAGTTCCTCCAGAGTTCCTAGCTATTCCACTTCAAGGAAAAGCTGCTTCAATTTGTAATCAAGTGACTTTAATTTGAAACATGAGTGCTGCCTCAGTTTGCAATGAACCTGCTTTCATTTGAGACAAAGTCAATTAAATTTAGAATTGACACTTTAGGATTAATTTGATTCAAATTATAAGTAATGCTGCTTCAATATAGGAGTCAGTTTAAGGTGTTAATCACTAAACTACAGATTATTTATTTAATTTTAATTAAAGAATATGTGTCAGATTAGAGAGCCATTATCCAACTATGTTCTTCAAGCACTGAACAGTTAAATCCAGGCCTGTTACTCACCTATGGCTGATCTGTGTTCCCCGTAAACTTGACATGGTTTCTTCCAGGTTCTGTCTGAGGTCAGCAATGTTTTTCACTGTCCGCATTCGTCTCGTCTCAGGGTCCTCACCTGGAGCAACAGAAAAAAAGTTAGAAAGTGCACACAAATGTTTCAGTGACCTGTATTCAGCCTTTTCTGGATATGTCACTTTAAATTTCATAAAGGAAGCCACTTTAATTCTGGAACAAGTGCTTTCATTTCCAATACAACAAGTCTTTTGAGACTAAACTAGTTTATTTTGAGACCAAAGTAGTTCAGTTTGAGACCAATCAAGTTCAGTTTGAGACCAAACAAGTTCAGACTGAGACCAATCAAGTTAAATTTGAGATCAATCAAGTTCAGACTGAGACCAGTCAATTTCAATTTAAGATCAATCAAGTTCAGACTGAGACCAGTCCATTTCAATTTGAGATCAATCAAGTTCAATTTGAGATCAATCAAGTTCAATCTGAGATCAATCAGGTTCAGACTGAGACCAATCAAGTTCAATTTGAGATCAATCAAGTTCAGACTGAGACCAGTCAAGGTCAATTTGAGATCAATCAAGTTCAGACTGAGACGAATCAAGTTCAATTAAAGATCAATTAAGTTCAGACTGAGACCAGTTAAGTTCATTTAAAGATCAGTCAAGTTCAGACTGAGACCAATCAAGTTCAATTAAAGATCAGTCAAGTTCAGACTGAGACCAGTCAAGGTCAATTTGAGATCAATCAAGTTCAGACTGAGACCAGTTAAGTTCATTTAAAGATCAGTCAAGTTCAGACTGAGACCAATCAAGTTCAATTAAAGATCAGTCAAGTTCAGACTGAGACCAGTCAAGGTCAATTTGAAATCAATCAAGTTCAGACTGAGACCAGTCAATTTCAATTTAAGATCAATCAAGTTCAGACTGAGAGCAGTCAATTTCAATTTGAGATCAATCAAGTTCAATTTGAGATCAATCAAGTTCAATCTGAGATCAATCAAGTTCAGACTGAGACCAATCAAGTTCAATTTGAAATCAATCAAGTTCAGACTGAGACCAGTCAAGGTCAATTTGAGATCAATCAAGTTCAGACTGAGACCAGTCAAGGTCAATTTGAGATCAATCAAGTTCAGACTGAGACCAATCAAGTTCAATTAAAAATCAATTAAGTTCAGACTGAGACCAATCAAGTTCAATTAAAGATCAGTCAAGTTCAGACTGAGACCAGTCAAGGTCAATTTGAAATCAATCAAGTTCAGACTGAGACCAGTCAATTTCAATTTAAGATCAATCAAGTTCAGACTGAGAGCAGTCAATTTCAATTTGAGATCAATCAAGTTCAATTTGAGATCAATCAAGTTCAATCTGAGATCAATCAAGTTCAGACTGAGACCAATCAAGTTCAATTTGAAATCAATCAAGTTCAGACTGAGACCAGTCAAGGTCAATTTGAGATCAATCAAGTTCAGACTGAGACCAGTCAAGGTCAATTTGAGATCAATCAAGTTCAGACTGAGACCAATCAAGTTCAATTAAAAATCAATTAAGTTCAGACTGAGACCAATCAAGTTCAATTAAAGATCAGTCAAGTTCAGACTGAGACCAGTCAAGGTCAATTTGAGATCAATCAAGTTCAGACTGAGACCAGTTAAGTTCATTTAAAGATCAGTCAAGTTCAGACTGAGACCAATCAAGTTCAATTAAAGATCAGTCAAGTTCAGACTGAGACCAGTCAAGGTCAATTTGAAATCAATCAAGTTCAGACTGAGACCAGTCAATTTCAATTTAAGATCAATCAAGTTCAGACTGAGAGCAGTCAATTTCAATTTGAGATCAATCAAGTTCAATTTGAGATCAATCAAGTTCAATCTGAGATCAATCAAGTTCAGACTGAGACCAATCAAGTTCAATTTGAAATCAATCAAGTTCAGACTGAGACCAGTCAAGGTCAATTTGAGATCAATCAAGTTCAGACTGAGACCAGTCAAGGTCAATTTGAGATCAATCAAGTTCAGACTGAGACCAATCAAGTTCAATTAAAAATCAATTAAGTTCAGACTGAGACCAATCAAGTTCAATTAAAGATCAGTCAAGTTCAGACTGAGACCAGTCAAGGTCAATTTGAAATCAATCAAGTTCAGACTGAGACCAGTCAATTTCAATTTAAGATCAATCAAGTTCAGACTGAGAGCAGTCAATTTCAATTTGAGATCAATCAAGTTCAATTTGAGATCAATCAAGTTCAATCTGAGATCAATCAAGTTCAGACTGAGACCAATCAAGTTCAATTTGAAATCAATCAAGTTCAGACTGAGACCAGTCAAGGTCAATTTGAGATCAATCAAGTTCAGACTGAGACCAGTCAAGGTCAATTTGAGATCAATCAAGTTCAGACTGAGACCAATCAAGTTCAATTAAAAATCAATTAAGTTCAGACTGAGACCAATCAAGTTCATTTAAAGATCAGTCAAGTTCAATTTGAGATCAATCAAGTTCAATCTGAGATCAACAAAGTTCATGCTGAGACCAATCAAGTTCATGCTGAGATCAATCAAGTTCAGACAGAGACCATTCAAGGTCAATTTGAGATCAATCAAGTTCAGACTGAGACCAATCAAGTTCAATTTGAGATCAATCAAGTTCAGACTGAGAGCAATCAAGTTCGATTTGAGATAAATCGAGTTCCGTTTGAGATCAATCAAGTTCAGACTGAGACCAGTCAAGGTCAATTTGAGATCAATTAAGTTCAGACTGAGACCAGTCAATTTCAATTTCAGATCAATCAAATTCAGACTGAGACCAGTCAATTTCAATTTGAGATCAATCAAGTTCAATTTGAGATCAATCAAGTTCAATCAGATCAATCACGTTCAGACTGAGACCAATCAAGTTCAATTTGAGATCAATCAAGTTCAGACGGAGACCGTTCAAGGTCAATTTGAGATCAATCAAGTTCAGACTGAGACTAATCGAGTTCAATTTAAGATCAATCAAGTTCAGTTTGAGATCAATCAAGTTCAGACTGAGACCAATCAAGTACAAATTAAGACCAGTCAAGTTCAATTTGAGATCAATCAAGTTCAGTTTAAGATGAATCAGATTAGATTGAGACCAAACTAGTTAATTTTCAGCCCAATCAATTTCAGACTATGACCAACATGCTTCAGAGTAAAACAGCTTCACATTGAGTCCAATCAGCTTCACCTTAAGACAAAAGAGCTTCACTTTAAGTTTCTGAATTTTCAGATTCAGACCAAACAGTTATTAATAAACTTCAATGTTGTAGTAGTTTTGATACCACATAGTTTTTTTTTTCAGTTTATTAGCAAATGACGCAAAACAATTTTGATTTCACTTAAAGAAGCTTCAGTTTGACATTTTATTTTAATACCAACATCAATTGTAGATATAGAGTTTAATTTTGTAATTAAACAGCTTTAATTTGTGACCACACTATTCATTTTAAATCGGCAACTTCCATCCAACAATACTTCTAACAACATTTTATGTACTTAAAATTATTGCTTTATATACCAGACATGTGAACAGATACATGTAATTACAGATCAAATAAAATAGGACACTAATAAGTAACTGTAGTCATGTTTTTTGACAATTTCAATTATTTGCAGATCCCTGCTTCTCTGTACATTAAGAGAAAGAGATTCACTATAACACATTCTGGTCACTATATAATTCCATATGTATACATGTGAATTTAAAACAGATTGAATGCCTTGACTCCTAATCTGAAATGAAAATCGAAAATGAAAATAATAAGAAAGAAGCAGACGTCATCGCTAAGCTCATATCATCTGGATTTTCTGAGATTATATTCAGACACTGCATTTCAAACATGCTGCGGTTAGCAGCCGGAGGACACCGTCTGTCACCTCCGTCATGTCTCCAAACATGCTGAAACAACAAGCAGCGACACAGTGGCTGCAGTCATCGCTTTCTGCAGGAGGACAGAGAGACCGCAGAAGCAACCACCCATGTTACCCAAAGAACATCCAATGATCCCTTTGAACTACCTGGGTTTGAGGAATCACTAAGGAAAGCCACTGCAACCATGTGCAACACCAAGAAAACCAGTGGAAAACCCCACTGCAACCACCTGGGATATTGTAGCAACTACACTTCCTGGCCAAAAAAAAATGTCACTACTGAAAGAAAAGGTCGCTCAGTCTGATATTGTGTTGCGCAGCCTTTAGCTTTGATTGCTTTAAGCATTCGCTGTGGCATTGTTTCAGTAAGCTTCTGAAGTTTTACCAAGATCCTGCGTTGATGATTGTAGGGTCTGACCGCTGCTCAAAGTCTTCTCCAGGCCATCCCAAAGATTCTCAATGGGGTTAAGGTCTGGACTCTGTGGTGAACAATCCACGTGTGAAAATGATGATCTCATGCTCCCTGAATGACTCGCACAATTCCAGCCCCATGAAGCCTGACATTGTTATCTTGGAATATGGCCATGCCTTCAGGAAAGAAAAAAAACGATTGATGGAATAACCTGGTCTATATTTAGTATATTCAGGTAGTCAGCTGACCTCATTCTTTGCTAAACCTAAATCTGACCAACTGCAACAACCTCAGATCATTTGCACAGTTTAATCCAGGTGGAGACTGTTTTTTTGCCAGACAGTGTATCTTGCAACCCCACTGCAACCATCTGGTATTGCTGAAGTAATTAACTACCCAAAACAACCACCAACCACCTGTGACACCACAGCAACCCCCTGGCAACCGCATAGCAAAAACAACAAAAAAAAAAAAAACATTGATGGCATTTGAACCACCTAGCATAACAATGGAATACAGAAGGAACCCCCTTATAACCCTCGATCAACCATGCTGGATATAGTAGCAACCCTTTAGCAACCCCACTGTAACCATTTGAGATACCACACCGTCCAAAACCTGGGATACAATTTAAACAATTTCAACTGGGATACCATTGAAACCTCCTAGCAACCCATTGCAAACATCTTGGAGACCATAGCAACCACCAAAAAAACCTATGTGCAACCACCTGAGATTAAGGAACTCTCTAAATAATTCTGTTGCAATAACCTGGTATACCACTGCAAACCTATGACAACCCAACTACAAAAACCTGTGATACCTTTTGACACATCTAGCCTCAGAATCTGGATATTACTAAAACCTCTTAGTTTAATAGTTATAATACATGAAGCGCCCAGCAAAACCATTACTAAAACCTTGGATATCAAACCAACCATATAGCAATCCCAAAGCAACCACCTGGCCATTGCTTTTCTGCTATTCTGTGAAGGTTACAGAAGAAAACCGATGTCAAAGTTATCAAAGATTCTGAGTGGGTTCTAAGGATGGATAAGGCTCAGACACTATAGAGAGTTTCTCCAGCCTCTCCTTCGGTCCTTACACTCCTCCGCTGTAGAAGTGCTGAAATGCCAGCCAGAACAGCTCACGCCATCCCTATCTTCGTCTCTGTCTCCGTCACCTCACGCCAACACCCAGTGAGTAATCAGCCCAGGCAGAGACGGGAGGAGACGGTGGAGAAGAAAGAGGATCCAGTGCACTGCAGACTTATTCGTCTCTCTGAGCCCCGGTCAGATAGAGTGGATCAGCTGGGTTTTTTAACAGATACAGCATGAAGACAAGCCCCCGATTCAGACACTGGAGTATCGTTTCTATGATTACCATGTATTTTATCTGTACTATCAGATATAATGATATGGATGTGTGATCAGACATTAAAGGAACATGCGTATGGTAAGTAAATGGTAAGTTCAAGCTCTAGTAACTCTTGAAAGCAGAGCTTCAGCCAGTATGTTCTTCTTTACATTGTTTGTGCCCACTGCCCCCACCCAATTCCCCACCCAATTCCTCCTACTTACTATTGTCAGATATGGAACACAAAAGCAGTTCCATGAGCAGAGACAGAGTAAAACACCATTAAATATTGGCAATGAGTTTGACAGATGAAGACATATTAAGAGTCCAGAAGGACTACAAGACGGATGCTGAGTTGCAATTTTTCTCCTGAGCAGGCTACCACTGAGCTTCATCTAAGATTAGCCAATGTTATAGGTACAGTAATTTACTGTAACAAGTAATCAGGGTTATCGAGGCAGTTTTTAAGAAAGTGATCCAGAGTAGTGCTGGCTACTTCAGTCAGGCTACAATATGCTAACCTTAACTGCTGTCAGTAACAACACAGAGGCAGAAAGGAACTAGATTGACTTGGTTTAATTGCAAATGTGATTTTGCACTGCCTTTGCAAAAAACATTGTTCTTGGCATTGTTCAGTGTCCTCACCCTGACAACCTGCATAAGCTTCCTGCCTGAGGAGGTGTGGGCGGGGCAGACAGTGTTTTGACAGCATTTTAAAATTGAATTGTGGTAACCATTTTAAACAGCTAATTTAGCACATGATGTTTCTTTCTCAAATGTTTAGCATTTAAAGCTGAACGGTCTTCAGTTGTAACTGTGCTGTTAAAAGAACCACCATCAAATACTGCTGTTAATCATTCTTCTTTCATTCTCTGGGGATACAATAACACTGCTTTAGATCAAGACTTTCTTGTAAAATGAGAAAATAAAATCTACTGAATTGGGATTGAAGAACCACCTAGCAACACATTCCAACAATCTAGAATATCTTAGGAACCATGTATCAACCCCAATCCAACCACCTGGAGCTCTATAGCAACCACCTTTATAGGTTGCTGCAATTGCCTGAGATTGAGTTACTACCTTACTACCCCACTTTTTGGCATCCTGTAGTTACCACCTTAAGTTGGGGAACTGTACATAACAGTCCCAATCAACCATCTGGGATACCAATTTAGCATCCATCAGCTTTGCTCCTTTGCAACATAGAAAACATCAACAGCAACCTAGCAACAACCTATAATACTAAAACAAGCACCTAGCAACTTTATAATCACAACCTAGTGTACTATAGTAACTGTCCAGGAACCCCACTTCAACCACCTAGGGTTCTAGGTTTCTAGTTTAATAAATGTTGCAACATGTGATCCTACAGTCTATAAACCTAGCAATGCTATTGCTGCATCAGAGACATCATATCAACTAACTAGCAACCCATAACAACAACTTGGGATATCATAGGAACCACCCGGAAACCGTAAAATTACAACCTAAGATAGTTTTGGAGCTGTTTAGGAGACCCCACTGCAACATGTTGTTGGTGGAGCAACTACATATTCCACCACCACTGGGGGTCTGTAGGAGGAACTGTTTCGTGGCACATGGAGGAACAACAGTGTATTAGATGGGTGGTCATAATTTTTTAGCTTATCAGCGCAGAAAAGTACATTTTCATTATTTAGAATGTCCTGTGTGTTTGCAGAGGTGTGTGTGTGCAGAGGTGTGTGTGTGTGTGTATAAACATTAGGGACACACTGTCCAGACAGTACACACACACCTCTGCAAACAAACACAAACACTGTCCACCATGGATCCAATTATAGCTTGTTATTATATGAAAAAAACAGAAAACTGCTCCCTTAGGAAAAAACACAGACACACACACACACTATTGCAAACACACACACTACCGTACACACACACACGCACACACTGTTGACCTGAGGCTGTGATTTATGGGCTTGTAATGGACTGGAACATTCAGCTGAACTGCATAAAACAGATAGAACCATTTCTCTCCATTAGAACACTACACACACACACACACACACACACACACACAAACACACACAGGCTTGCATATAGCACTTCACACCAATCAAGTGTGAATTCACTGTCGACAATCCAGCTGATTAAAAATACACAGAGTGATGGATCTGCATACACCTTAACCCCACGCACTCACCATATACTGCTCAATGCCACCACACACACTGGCCACTTTATCAGAAACCTTACATTGTGCCTCCACTTACTGACCACGTAGAATCACCTAATGTGCCTTAATGTTAATTTTTTATTGTGCAAAAACCTCCTGTTCTTATTTAATATATTAAGATTATAAATGTTAGTCAACATCATAAATGTCTTGTTTATTTGCCCAATGAAATAGTCTAATGCTAAAAATGATTAGTCCAATACTTATTATAGTATTATATAATAAGTTATAGTATTATATAAAAATGATAAAAGTATTATAGTTTTTTTCCATTTGCTAAACACAATTTTGTAAACTAAGCTGGTTTTATCAAAACACCTAACACAGTACTTAACAAAACCACACACCCTCATATATAAGCACTGTAACCAAAACTATTAACCACTATTACACACTGTTTGGCATAATAAAAGCACTCTTATCTTTAAAATTACAGGAAGAATTGTGCAGGACAAATATCTAGAAAGTAGAGGCTCACCTGTGGTCTTTGTATAGTACTAAATTCTGATAGAAGTGATAACAATTAAGTATTTAGATGTTTGGCCAGGTGGCATATATATTAATCAAGTAGTTCATGTTGTGTCATTTTGAATGACAGTGTTCTGATATGGAAACGTGTCTTTATGTCAGATTGTTGTGTTTTATCTAGAGAACCATGCTCAGTGCAGTTAAAAAGTGCTGTTTTGAATTGTGTGAGACTTGAGAAGAGGATATATTCTTTGTGTGTCAGTTCCAATAAATGTGATATGCATGTTATTTTAGTGTGGTAGCAATTGGATAAAACTTAAAATTAAATTAAGTACAAAATATACCTTTTTTTCTTATTATATACAGTGAGTCCAAGAAGTATTTGATCCCTTGTTGATTTTCTTCGTTGGCCCACTAATAAAGACATGATCATTCTATACTTTTAATGGTAGATGTATTCTTACATGGAGAGACAGAATATTAAAAAGAAAATCCAGAAAATAAATCTAAGGAATATATATTAATTGATTTGTATTTCATGGAGTGAAATAAGTATTTGATCCCTTAGTATTCATTAGCAGTTCTGGCTTTTACAGACCAGTTAGACACTCCCAATCAACTTGTTACCTGACCTGAAGCCACCTGTTCTCACTAATCACTTGTGTGAAAAACACCTGTCCACAGAATCAGACAGATCACACAGATTTCAAGTCTCCAACATGGGTAAAACCAAAGAGCTGTCACAGGACCTCAGAGTCAGAATTGTTGACCTTCACAAAGCTGGAATGGGCTACAAAAAGATTAGTAAGGTGTTGGATGTGAAAGTAACAACTATTGGTGCAATTATCAGAAAGTTTAAAGAGTATAACATGACAATCAACAGACCTCGGCCCGGTGCTCCAAACAAGATTTCGCCTCGTGGGGTGGCAATGATGCTGAGAACGGTCAGAAATCGTCCTGCAACCACTCGGCAGGAGTTAGCAAATGACCTGAAGGCAGCTGGAACCACAGTTTGCAAGGAAACAATTGGCAACACTTTGCGCAACAATGGATTCACATCCTGCAGTGCCCGAAAGGTACCCCTGCTGAAGAGAGCACATGTGGAGGCGCGCCGCAAGTATGCCAATGATCATTTGAAAGATGAACCAAGTTATTGGGAGAAGGTTTTGTGGTCAGACGAGACCAAAATTGAACTTTTTGGCCTCAACTCCACCCGCCATGTGTGGAGGAAGAAAAATGCTGCCTATGACCCCAAGAACACTGTGCCCACCGTCAAGCATGGAGGTGGAAGCATAATGTTTTGGGGGTGTTTCTCTGCCAAGGGTACAGGGCTACTTCACCGCATCACTGGGAAGATGGATGGAGCCATGTACCGCACAATCCTGAGGGACAACCTCCTCCCCTCTGCCAGGGATCTGAAAATGGGCCATGGTTGGGTCTTCCAACATGATAACGACCCTAAACATACAGCAAAGGCAACAAAGGATTGGCTCAAGAAAAATCACATTAAGGTCATGGAGTGGCCCAGCCAGTCGCCAGACCTCAATCCGATCGAAAATCTATGGAGGGAGCTGAAGGTCAGAGTTGCCAAGCGACAGCCCACCAACCTTCATGATTTAGAGAGGATCTGCAAAGAAGAGTGGGCCAAAATTCCCCCTGGTGTGTGTGCTAAACTTGTGGTTAACTACAACAAACGTCTCACCGCTGTGCTTGCAAACAAAGGCTTTGCCACTAAGTATTGAGTGTGTTTGGCAAGAGGGATCAAATACTTATTTTCCTCATTGAAATACAAATTAATTAAAATATATTCTTTAAAATTATATTCTGGATTTTTGTCTTGATATTCTGTCTCTCCATGTTAGAATATATCTACCATTAAAAGTGCAGAAGGATAGTGTCTTTATTAGTGGGCAAACAAAGAAAATCTCAAGGGATCAAATACTTCTTGGACTCACTGTACATCTTCTATTATACACTGCCTGGCCAAAAAATAGTTGCCACCAAAAAAAAAATCACACATTCTAATATTTTGTTGGACACCTTTAGCTTTGATTGCAGCATGAATTCACTGTGGCATTATTTCAATAAGCTTCTGCAATATAATAAGATTTATTTCAATCCTGTGTTACATTATTTTTCACCGAGATCTTGCAGCAGCATTGATGATGGTAGAGTCTGACCACTGCACAAAGCAGCTCTTCTCCATCCAGCACATCCCAAAGATTCTCAATGAGGTTAAGGTCTGGACTCTGTGGTGAAATATCTCAATCCATGTGTGAAAATGATGATCTCATGCTCCCTGAATCACTCTTTCACGATTCCAGCCTTAATGAATCCTGACATTGTCATCTTGGAATATAGCCGTGCCATCAGGGAAGAAAAAAATCCATTATTGGAATAACCTGGTCTATATTCAGTATATTCAGGTAGTCAGCTGACCTCATTCTTTCAGCACATGCTGTTACTGTGTAAATATGATGCTATAAATGCATGTTTACAGTCTAATTTAATAGATTCCCTTTTTTCACTATATACACTAATCTGCCAAATTATTACTCAACTCGGGTGTTACAGTCACTTTCATGACCACAGGTGTATAAAAGCAAGCGGTAACACTTTACTTGGATGGTCCATTTGATGGCCTTGTTGATGCTCAGCTGAAATTCAACTAACACTGAAATGAATTTCCATTAAATGTAACTTAAGCCTATGTTAAATGTAAATTATTCAAAATATAACCTAACCCTACACCTAACCCAAACCTTAACCATGAATTAACCCTAAAATCTAACTTTACACTTAACCCCAACCCTAACCTTAACCTAAGCTTAAAATCTAACCCTAAACTTAATCCTAAAATGTTAAGATTGGAGTTTGGGTTAGAGCTGAATGTAGGGTTACATTCAATAGAGAATCATTTATTTTCACCTTTCAGTTCAGTTTTATTTAATAGACATTCAGTTGAATGTTAGTTGAATGTTAGTTGAGCATCAACAAGGCCATCAAATGGACCATCCAAGTAAAGTGTTACCAAGCAAGCAGCTAGACATGCAGACTGCTTCTACACACATTATTATGATGCAGCACCTGTGCAACAAGTCCAGTCCTAAAATGTCCTAACTACTAAATATTCCACAGTCAACTGTCAGTGAAATTATAAGAAGGAAGTGACTGTGAATGAAAACAACTTACTCTGTCAGTGTAAAATACAAGAACATAATGCTGACTGCAGTCAATCACTACAGACCTCCAAACTTCATGTGTTCTTCTGATTAGCTCAAGAACAGTAGAGTGTAGAAATCTTAATTGAAGCTTAATGGGTTTCCATGCCTTAAATCACCAAAACAATACAAGCCCGTGGATACTTTAGTAGGTGCATTGTTCAGCAAAAGAGGGGTTTCTGATAAAGTGGCCACAGCAGAAAAAGAGGGTGCAGAGTGTATAGCTACAGATATATGTACAGTATATGAGTGTTATAAATATAAACACAGAGACAGCAGACACAACAGCCCTAAGCTACAGCCAGCAGGGGGTGGAGCCAAAAAACATCTGCTGGAGCCAGTGTGAGGCATGTGCATTAACCAGCTGTATATGTGTGTGTGTGTGTGTGGCTGGTATCTCTTACAGGCATGGATCACACAGACAGGCAGTAAATAGAGTTATTCCTCAAAGCTCTAGTAATGAAAACCAGCATGTTCTGCAGACGCTCCAGAATCACAAACGGCCACAACAAAACAGAACAAATTTTTCAAATCAAATCATATGAATATTTATTTATAAAGCGATTTTTTTGCGCAAAGCTATTAATAAAGAAAGGAGGGAAGTGGGTAGGTTGCTAAGTGAAAGTAGGCTAAGCTAAGTAAACAAGACTGTAACTAAAACATCTACACTGATTTCTCTCCTGAAATCTGTTTATTTGGGTGAGTAAAGCACTTCTGCTTATTTACAGTAAGCTTAGATTCCCAAATTTCTACAGCACTAAGGCTGCATTAGCTAATGCCACGCAACAGCGCTATATTAAGATACCCTAAGTGTTCTGGTAGGTAGCGTTTTTTGCCATGTAGCTTGTTAAATTGGTAAACAAGCAGGCTACAGTCCTATATACTTGCCTCTGAATGGCGAAAGTGCTAGCCCTTAGTACTGTTAGCGGCTAATGCTAATTCTGCTTTAGCAGTGCTTGCCAGGGTTAGCAGCAGACTACAGGCAGATAATATTCACCTCTGAATGGCGAAAGAGCTAGTGCTCGAGTCTTGAAGCTGGAGAAATAAACTGAAACTCCTGTATAATGCTGCACTCCAGCAGAGTGGCTTTACTGCTCCTTACAACCTGACTGGTAAAATTCATACATAAGATGCACTGATGATTTTTGGGAAAATTTAAGGATTTTAAATGTGCCTTATAGTACAAAAAAAGGGTAAATCTATACGTGTTTGGTGTGATGCTATAAATTATATAAACTTACGGACGGCGGGTGTGCGTGTGTTGAGAACTTGCTCCAGATCTCCGAGCATGGTGAGGATCACCTCTTTATCTAGCTCCGCCCGCTCCTCCCTGGCACTCTCGATCTCCTCCGCCCACTCGCCCGCACCCTCACCCCTTGACTCTTCCTCCTCCTGGTCCTGCTCATGACCGGATCTCCGCTTGGGTTTGGCAGGTCCAGTGACAGGTCTGGTGGCGGATCCGGTGGAGGGTCCGATGGATCTGGTGGGCCCCTTCGCCCCGGGCCGGCTGACCTTTTGACCCCAGGGCACAGGGATGAGGGAGTGCTCGGACTGGGAGAGCATCTTGGTGAGGGAGAGCGAGAGTGAGCGGGCACGAGAGGCTCCGCCTTCCCTCGGCTTCCTGCGCCCATCCGGCTTCTTGTGCCCGGCGTCGTCTGCGGGTGGCTGGTCAGACGGGTCAGGCTCATCCAGGTCGAAGCTGTAGACCTTCTGATGCCTGTCGCTGAGCAGCGTCAGGTTGCCGAGGGAACGCTGCTTGCGGATGCTGCGGGTATCCGGGGGGCTCAGAGACGAGCCGGAGCTCCGGAATACAGAAAACTCACCCTTCTTCATCTTTACTCCGCAACTCTCTCTCTCACTCTTACATCCTCAGAGTGTGTGTGTGTGTGTGTGTGTGAGAGAGAGAGAGATGGTATGCCTGTCAGTATAATCTTCAGGTGGCAGCTGGCGCTCCCTCTCTCTCCTCCTGTCCGCAAAACCGCGCCTCACACCCCGGACGCTCGAGTGCCATCCCCCTGCCCACACACACGCGCACATGCACACTCACACACACAGACTCTTGTGCACACTCGCAACACAGCCAAGAACTGTGTCCAGGTACACGCGGCGTGCACACTCTCAGCTTCCTCCTAGTCTATGACACCCTCTCCCTCGCTTCTTCTTTCTCCCACTCTTTCTCCCTCTCTCCCTCTCTCTCTTTCTCTCTTCCTCTCTCTCTCTGAGTGTCTCTCCCTGGCTGCAGACACGCAGAGTGTAGGATTAGCCCTGAAGCTTGTCAGCACCGCTCCTTCTAGACATCCCTCTCTTTCTCTCTCTCTCTCTCTTAGTCTTTATCTGACTCGCCCTTTCTCTCTCTCTCTCTCTCTCTCTATCTCTCTCTTACTCTCTATCTGACATGCCCGTATCTTTCTCTAGCTCATTCTCTTCTCTTTCTAGGTCCTCATTCATTCACACTCTCTCAGTGACACTTATTTTCTATCTCTCTCTTTTCCTACATCTCTCTCCACCTTACTTCTCTCTCTCAGTCTGTCCTTATCTGACTCACCCTCTCTCTCCATCTTTCACACCATCCTCTGTTGCCCTTTTGCTCCTCTTTCTCTCTCTGTGTACCTCTCTCTCTCTCTCTCTCTCTCTCTCTTGCTCTTTCTTTGCTCTGTTTAATTACAGGGCTGACAGAGTGTGAGCCTTTCAGCTCAGACAGGAGCAGAGCGGGCGAGAGAGTGAGAGAGAGTGAAAGAGAGAGAGAGAGAGACACATTGACAAGGCATGAACAAGTTCATGGCTCAGGGTCTTTCTCTCTTTAGCATGCACTGAGCCTCTCTTGCTCATTCTCTCTCTCCCCCTTCCTCTCTCTTTCTCTGTCTCTCTTTCGCTATTTCTCTCTCTCTCTCTCTCTCTCTCCTTATCTCACTCTGCTGTTGCCATTGGCTACCAAGACAGCATGCCTTTGGAAAAAAAATAATACCTTAAACTGTGTGTGTGTGTGTGTGTGTGTGTGTGTGTGTGTGTGTGTGTGTGTGTGTGTGTGTGTGAGTGATGCAGCACCTGTGCTAGTCTCTCTGCAGCATACCGAACTCAGCGCCACACACTGGATCTGAGCCAGAATATTAATCAGATCTGATCAGGATTAACCAGATTAACCAGGATTAACTAATCTTAAACTCTGGATTATCAGACTTTAACACAAATAATGAGCATTCTACCTGAATCACCAGGATTTACCAAGGAAATAATATTGACACCCACAATATTTAACCAGATAATAAAAAGTTAACAGTATAATCGGAATTAAAACTGCACAATGTGAAATAAAAACGTGATTGAGAACATTTTAGAAAGTAATTTAGAGTTAACCAGATTATTAATGTGATTATCTGGATCATAAAATAGAGTTATAGATGGAATAGAGAATAGATAACCAGAATTTAAACTAGACCTTCTAAAATAAATCTGAATGACCAAGATTCAACCTGTCCTGGAGTCAACCAGATAATAAAAAAAATAATTTTAGGAAATAATCTAGATTAAAACAAGATTACCACAATTTAACCAAGTAATCTATAGTTAACCAAAATAAAATGGCCAATCTGGCTTACAATGATTTAACTATATAATCTGGACATATACTGTCTAAACCCCCAAGTGGTCAAATCCAGTTTATGCGGAATGATGATGATGGTAAAATCAGTTTTCTTTAGGGACTATTTTGGACACCATGAATATTATACATGTACAGCCTATATGCGTAACCACTGGGTGTTTCACACCACAACCTCAAAGAATTGTATCATTTGGTGCGGGACAAAACTATTTAGAGCCATAATTATAATCTTTAGTCCATACATTACACATTACACAACTGGTTATGATACACTACACACCCAGACTCCTGATCACATGTGCCACAGATACGCCCATTACCTAGAAGATTCAGCCAACATGGAGGTGCATAAGCTTGCTGCAGTCATTGTTTGTGATGCTCTTTGTGCAGAAGCAACAAAATAACCAGTAAAAAATGTTGTTGAGTGAAGTCTGCATGGTCTCTACACATTACATAGAGCTGGAGTAGCAAAACTCCAGCTGCTGCAATAGTGCTCACGTTATATGATGGAAAATTTGGATTTAAAAAAAGCCTTTAATTATTTTAAAGATCTGTTTTCATTGTGTTCCCAATTAAAAAGTTATTGTAGCGATTGGCTGGACATGTTGAAAGGATGGACGAGAAAGACGTTTACAGTCTCTACTTTATCACTTTATAACTGTCGAACGCAACCACGTCAAAATAACAACAGGTAGCTGGAAATACAGACACTATTCTGAGTTTGTATCAGGAAAAGTTGATCAATTTCAAGGTTGGTTGTTCACTCTGTGCTGCGATAAAGTGCTACCTAGCTTCAAAAACACAATGACAAATTTGAAGGAATGTTTGGAGCCCCAGCAGCACACTTAAGGAAAAAGTCCCAAAAGAGGAGCGAAGCATCCAGTAAAGTCAGTTTTGGCAAAACTGTTATGTTGAGGCAGCTGGTGTGTGTGTGTGTTGGGGGGGTTGTTGGTAGCTGCTGAATGTAACCAATGAAGTAAATTGTAAGTAATTTAGCTACTTTTTAAATCAAGTAATCCATAAAGTAACTAAAGTCCTATTCAGACAGGATTAGTTTTTCAAGGAAAATATGTGGAAATAATTTCACACTTTTACTCAGTGATAAAACTTTTGCATCCAGACTGCAGTTGAAAAAACAGGAGGACCAGTGAGTGTCTCCTATGACTCTTATTTTTTTCAGTTTAGAGTAAATTTGTATGTCCTACACTAAGGAATTAGTTCAGTAGCTCCTCCCTTTCCACTCGCTGTTGTGTTTACGTGGATCTCCATAGAAACATGCGCCCAAAGTGTAATTATGGTGCATGGCAGTGGACAAATGGGCATTTTATTAAACACGAGGTGACACGAGTTCAGCTAAAAACTGTAGGTAATTCAGCCTGTAGGTAATTCTTTACCTACAGCCCCCCCCAAATATAAGAAGGAATTACCCCAGAACTGACTGAGAAACTAATCCCATTTGGAGAGGGATAAAGTTACTTTTTAAAGGAGTAATCAGTAATCAGATTCTTTTTTTAAAGTAACTATGCCATCACTGCAGATTACGCCCAGACATATAAATTCAGATTGAATTTAAATGCAATTTTGAGGCTAAAAATCAAGTCTCAGCCCATCATATACTACATGACTTTCACTGCTACTGTCAGCTCTGAGCAAACAGGAGCTGACTAGCTTAAACTGGTAAATAAAGGGGTTAAAGCTTCTGTAGCTTCTGTAGTATCTCTAGTTCTGTAGTTACTCCAGCATTACACACTCTCAACATTAGAACTGATTTAGGATATTCTAAATGTTCCACAAGCTAAAACAGTAACTGTCTGTTTGAGCTCTGTTGTTAAATAAGTAGCAGATCTGTGTGATCACACACACACAAACACACACACATCTCAGATCCTCCTCCGGTTTTCGGCCCCATATTGCCGTCACAGCGGGAAAAGGTCAGGAATGACAGGTGGACAAAGGCAAGCCATGTTCACATCGCTGTCCAGAGAGTGTGTGTGTGAGTGTGTGTGTGTGTGTGTTTGTAGTTGTGTGTGTCTATGTGTGTGTTGTTGTTGCTTGCTGTTGACAAAGGTCACATGCTTGTTTCTGTTGCTCTACCTGTTGTGGGAGGAGTGTCTGCAGGGAGTGTATCTGCGTGGTATTTAAACCAGATACCAATAAATAAGATCTGAATCTGGATTAAACCAGATAAATAAGACAATACTAAACCACAAACTGCATCCACTACAGCGACACATCCAGCAGATCAGTACAGAGTCTTGTAGCTTCCAAAAGGACATGGCAAATTTCATCAGACACAGTACTAGCTCAATGAAAATGTGGCATAAGTTTACAAAGATATACCATATTTTCCACACTATAAGGTGCACTATCAATAAACTAATCTAGTTTCTGGTTTATTTTCATAAATAGTTATAGGATTTATAAGGTGCATTATGCGACACTAGTAAGGCACAGGGGTGTCACCATGTTTACCTTCTAGGAGATAAATAAGTTAGGTAAAGCTAAGTTAAGTAAACAAAACTGTATTTCTTTAAAAAAAAAAACTTCTTCTGAAAACTGTTTATTTAAGTGTATATAATGCTTTCATTTATTTACAGTAAGCTTAGATTTCCAGTTTTCTAGCAGCAGCAGCATTAGCAGCTAGCATAGCCATGGTTAAATGCCGTCCGACAGTGCTACACTAAAGAACCCTGAGTGTTCTGGTAAGCCAGGGCAATATTCGCTTGCTGTTCGTACCACGTAGCTTGTTTTAACACTGTTATCGCACAGACTAAAGTCCGAAATAGCGTTTAGTGTGGTTAGCAGCTAATGCTAATACCGCTAAAGTCTCAGTGCTGGAGAACTAAATTGAAACTCCTGTATAAGTCTGTACTTCAGCAGAGTGGTTTTACTGCTCCTTACAACCTGACTGTTAAAATTCATAGATAAGTCGCACCTTAGAGTGCGAAAAATACAGTACACACAGATATATAAATAGTATATAGCCGTACCTGATATCTCCTCTAGGCACTGTTTGGCAGTTTTGCTGTAGATGAGTTCTTTAGTGGGACTGAGGCACGGCTCGATAACTGCAGTACAGTCGTTTTCAGAGTACGTCCTACAGAGGAAGAGTAAAAAAGAGATTGATAAATGATTATCAAAAATATAAAGCATTGCAAACTGTGTAACAGGAGAATAAAAGAACTACAGGAGGTAAAATATTCTATTTAATTTGGAAGGAAAAAGAAAGCAATCATAGAGTGGGTCAAATCAGGACACACAGGACATCAGACTATACACCACAGATTATACACTATATTTAATACAATAAAGACTATAAACCATTGATTATACACTTCAGACCATTAAGAATACACCACAGACTTTTTACACCATATACTACACGCTAAAAATGATACACTACAAACAATAGTAGACTTTCATTTTACACTATATACAATTAATTATATGCTATAAACTATTCACTATACATTATAAACTATACGGCACCACTTTAAAATAAGACTACCTTTATAAAGGGTTTATAAATGGTTTACAATTCGTTTATTGGTGGTTACTAATTAGGTTGTAAATGCCTAAAAAATCATTAATAATCAGTTATAACACATAATTAAAAAGGACAACAATATAGATGGCTGTGGGTTCACTATTTGGCAAACACCAGGTCATTGTTGCCCTTTCTAATTATGTGTTATAACTGATTATTAATGATTTGAAAGGCATTTACAACCTGATTAGTAACCATTAATAAACTAATTGTAAACTATTTATAAACCCTTTATAAAGGTAGTCTTATTTTAATGTTGTACCAACTATACACTGGGCAATACAGATAATAGACACTGCTACAGATCCCACTATACAGGTAAACTCAGAGGCAGAACCATTCACAATAGCTACTGCAGTATATCCTTCAACGTGATACACAAACCAATAATTCTACACCTGGTCACTGTTTATGTTGTTTACTGTGCGAGATAAAATTTGATCTGCCATCTTTGTTTCTGCTACATTGCCAAAGCACATGGGGTTCTTCATAAATGTTAGCTAGCACAGTTCTCCCAGCTAACAGAGAACATTGTAAGAACGTTTAGCAATCTTTTGAAAAGGTTCCAGGAGAGTAAGCCTGTAATGTTACAGAAATAATGTCCCAGGAACAATCTGAAAACATGTGGTATAATAATGGTTTGCATCACAATGCTATTAATTTTTTTCTTACATAACATTCCCAGCTAGACAAATACTAACATTGAGGAAACATTGTGGACAATGTAACAAAACTAAAAATTAAAACACTGACACAAGTGACACTACCAGAACATTTAAAAACATTTAAAGAACATCTTGAAAACTTGACAGATAGAAGATTTTAAGAACATTAACTGTAACATTCAGAAAACTTTCTACTAAACCGAAACTCCTTAGCTGCGCTAGCACAGTGAAAACCTTGTTCACAGTGTTATACTGCAGCTCAGCCAGACTCAGTGTTACTCAGTCAGTCCAAGGCTCAGTTGAAAGTGAATAGAGTGCTGTGGATTACAATTCAGTGCAGACAGTAGAGTGTGTGTGTGTGTGTGTGTTTATGTGGGGGAGTCGTGCATTATCTACACATGAATAATAAACCTGTGACAGGTTAGCACCGGCCCTGACAGAAAGACAGAGGTGTGTGTGTGTGTGTGTGTGTGTGTAAAAGCTGTTTAACCTACAGAGGGATTAGAGCTAATAATGAAAACAGACACACAAACTCAGGATTACTGAGGGTACAACAAATATAGTGTCATAAACTCTATTTATGCTGCACCCATTGCTGACACAGATGTGCAAATGCACACACACACACACAGCTTGTCTACTTCTCAAGACAAGATTTGCCAATAGAATAGGACTCTCTGTAACAGATAAATAAAGATGAAGCTGGTGAGGTGGAAGTCCTGTACAGGTTGAGTAATCAGTGAAGGGTGTGGTGTGTTCAGGAACACAGTGGTGGAGAATGCGGACCCGTTACTGTTGAGCTGTGCTGATTAACACTGATGGCTGACACAGCGCCCTCTCTAAACCAGCCCAGAGGAGTGGCGTGGAGCGACCAGCTATAAGCTAATTATTCCTGCCCTCCTGCAGACTTGGAACTTGTCTCTGCTTCCCTGTTGAGTGTAATTACTGAGAGAGAGTGCCACTGTTTAATGGAGTAAAATAATGATTTCAGGACTGAAAATAAAACAGCAGATCTAGATATTTCTACTGATGCAGCTTCTTACACTTCTAAAATCAGGAGAACTCAACCATCTTCCTTCCTATAGAACAAAAAGGATGTGTAGCAATATGCGGAATATCCTCATATTCAACATAAGTCAATGAAGCATATCATTATGATAGACTCTTTGGACACAAGAACTGATGTATTGAACTCCTTTCTTTAAATAAATTACTTTTACTGTATTTATGTTTACTTTAATAGGATTTGTAGTTTTTATAGTAAAAATATATACATTAAATACTCCTCCATCCATGCATGTTTACCTGAAATACACCCCAAAAGGCAATACAATCATATTATACAAAAATTATACAATTAAATACCCTAGGCTAAGCTAATGATGTATCGTTTCTTGTGTACCACTCACCTGCATATAAAAGGTGCAACGGTTGCCGTGTTGGGGTGGTTGTGCTGCTGTTGCTGGGGTAGCTGTACAGCCCCGTTGCCCCCCAGCACCACTCCTCCTCCGGTGGAACCAGTAGAGCCGGAAAGAGCTGATGTGCTGGTGGAGGAAACCATGCTGCTCTTCCTGCCCTCCAGTCTCTGCATGTAGTACGGCTGCCCTCCTTTACCCCCCTTCGTCTTCTCGCCTCCTTCCTTCGCTGGCGCACCCATACCGCTGCCCGGCTGAGCCCCGGTAGGCTTGGTGCCGGCCGAAGCTGCTGGGGCCTTCAGGCCGGGTTTTGGGATGCTGCTGGACGCCGGGATCGCGCTTTCTTTCTTTGCTGGAGGAGCCTTGCCTCCTTTAGGAATCATACTAGCGATTCTCGATGTCTTCTTAGCCGTCTCGACCTGTGCTGGCTCTTCTTTCGGCGGAGAGCTGGCTTTGCTTTTGGTTCTGCTCTTCTCCTCTTTGTCTTTGGGCTGAGGAAGAGCCTTTGAGGCGTTCTTGTTGTTGGTGCTGGAGCTGCTACTTTGACTGTTAGCAGAGTTAGCAGTGCTCGTGGCTGTGCTTTTGTTATGGGGCAAGGCGGAGGGCGAGGGGGTCTTGCCCTGCTGTTTGGGCGTTCCGTGGGATGGAACAGGGCTACAGAAACATTCATCCCCATATTCCGACAAATCATCCTCTTCTTGAAGAGCCATTTCTGCCATAGATGGAGAAGTCCTGGATGCAGAACGCGGGTTTATGAGGCGGAACTTGTCCAGCATGGACCGCTGGTTCCCGGGTGCTGCTTTGGAGGCGTCGGTCAACGGCGCCCGCGGACGGTCAGTAGCACACGGAGAGGGCGGAGAGGAGGTGGGACTGGTGGCCAGCATGGAGGAGGTGGCACTGTGCTTCATGTTCATGGACTTGCTGCGCCAGGCCTTGCCCGCCGTTGGGGAGGGGATGGCTGAGGCCAGCTGCTGACCGCTGGTGCTGCCATTCATACTGCCCACTAGAGGTATGGACTTCACTGATTCTGTGAGAAAGAGAAGATGCAAGTTATGTAATAAAAATGGGGTGTGGTCAGGGTGTAGTGAGGAGTTGGATTAATTAGGTTTGAATTTGGGTTAAATATGGTTTAATTAGGATTAAATCAGGGTTCAGGGCTTGATTGTGGTTAGTTCAGAGTACGGTGGCCCAGAAAGGCACATCACAACAGCATTTACAAAGCAAACAAAAAGATTGAACAAACTCCTGTCTCTTCTCCCTAGGCTCAGCCAGCACAGCAATCTAGCATCTGGCGTGGGCTTTTGGTACAGCTAAACAGCTCCCTCTAGAGGCTGGGAGCATTTCCGGTGTGACAAATGTATTTTTTTTTCCCCTTAATGCAGAATTTCTGAAATGCTGCATTTTCTTAATGTAGTTGCATTGTCATCTTTAAAAAAAAAATTGCTTTGTAAATGTTGTTGTTATGTGCCTTTCTGGGCCACCGTAGCTTAGTCAAGATATAGCCAGTGTGGAGACAGGGTTCAGCCAGGGTTAAAACAATGTTGTCAGGGTTTAATCAGAGTTAAATCTGGGATTCTTTAGGGTTTTGAACAGTCTGTGTTGTTAGTAGTATGTTGCTCCTCAGTGTGTTCACACTGAGATATCGGATTGGGTCGGGTCAGGCTGTAATGCTGGAAGGCACTGAGGTGTAAAATTGGCTCGGGGACTGTTTTGGTGGAATATGAATCAGTTGGTGCTGCTTGGTGCTGCTTGGTGCTTTTAACCCAGCTGTATCGGAGCCAATTGGGACTTTCACACATGTTTTAAGTGATGCAAATGTCATGAACACTCTACACTGTTAAACACAGTACAGCAACAGACCCATAACCCATTCATTCACTCACTCAATCATTTATTCATCACTACACCAGTTTTGTTAGATCTATGCACTTACTGTATTCAGTGACTAATCCTTCCACTTACTCACAAATTCATTAATGTATTACCATGCAAATTACTTGGACCCATCCATCCTTTGTTAATTCATTCACCCACTCACTCAATCATTTAATAATACATTAATTCAAAACGTCAGTCATTCATAACTATAACACTGCATTAGAGGCATGCATCACTTCAGTAATAAAGAAATCACCTTTCAGTCCATTCATTACAATCTCAGCTCTCCACATGAATTAACTAAATCACTCATTCATTTGTTCATTCACTCACTCATTCATCCATAGTTAATGAGAGTTCATCAAGACAGTGTGAACAGACTGTAACTGTCAGACGGTGGTGGCAACACACACACACGCACACACACACACGCACACACTCATTCATTAGTGTTTAAGAGGGGAGTGGTCAGACCAGAGCTGAACTAGAGTCTGAGTTGTGTAAGAGTGGCACCATCTAGTGGACAGCATGAGTGTTGCAGGGCAGCCTGCAGCTTGTTTTTAGAGATTGGAGCAAAAAGAGAGAGTGTGTACTGCCTGCGGATTGAGTTTGTGTGTGTGAGTGTGTGAATGTGTGTGTGGGTGTGTGTGTTACCTCTCTCGTTGCCGCTGGCATACTGCAGTGGGCGGTTCTTGTCGATGCTGTTGAAGCTCTGGCTCCTCCGGTTCAGGGCCGAGGATGAGGGCGGAGCTTTACTGACGTTGCCCACACTGCCTGCAGTGGGGGTTCTAGAGGGACCTGGCAACCTGTAACACATGTACACAGATTAGCATCTAGAAGAGTTTCAGATCCCACAGATCTTCTGATAAATTCAATTTCAATCATTAGTAAATTCAGTGATTAACTGAACCGTTGATACACACAGTTTAATTAAGTTAGATTTGATCATTTTTGTTTGATTTGATTCAGAATCCAGCCTCAAGTAGAACCTTAATTATAACCTTCAATTATCCAGTAAAACTAGTCCCACCCTCTGTAAACCAGAAAAGGTTTCTAACTGGTTTCTAACTGTGTTGGTGTTTAAAGGGATGGTCTTCAGTTCTCCCACTGAAGTCCCTGCCCAGATACCTCTGAGAAAAGAGTCCTGATTGGACAGACTTTAGTTTCCGAAAGAACTGAATTACACTGTACCGAGACCAGTACAGTATAACTCTACAACAATATCAACTTTACTCTATAACACTCCCCAGCATTAGAACTGTGCTGTACCTCTAGAACAATCTAAATGTTCCCTACTGCTGTCCCAGACCATGTATTACATGTGTATACAGTAAGTGTGTGAGTTTGTGAGTGTGTGTATAGCAAACATATAGAGGACTCTACCTTGTGTTCTTCTTCTGAGGCACTGCTATTCCACTGTGGGCAGCTGGGTTGGCATACCGCGCTGTCAGACTGCAGAGAGAGAGAGAGAGAGAGTGTCAGGGTGGGTCAGAGGACGAGAGAGGAAAGAAAGAAACAGAGAGAGAGAGTGAGAGAGAGGTTTTGTTTTATAGAGAGTGAGGGAGAGTTAGAGTGAGAGTTTATAAGAGAGAGAGAGAGAGAGAGAGAGAGAGAGAGAGAGAGAGAGAGAGAGTTCTATAGAGTAAAAACTGTAATTAGGTGAGTTTGAGATGCCCGCTGTAATGTAATAAAGGCAGCACTGCCAGCCAGCTGTCTGGTTGACAGTGCCCCTCTGTGTGTCTGCCTGGTTTCACGTGGTGGGTCACACACACTTCGTCAACACACACACAAGCTGGCAATCTGATGGGGGCTGAAGTTAGGGGTGGGGGAGGGTTTTAGGAACTCCCTTAAGTTCAAGCTTCCATTATAATAACCAAACAGAACCACCAGAACATCCCACACAAAGAATGGAGATACATCCAAATGGTTATGAATACACTGGAACTCCACACCCACCTTCCAGTGTGTGTTTCTTCCACATTTGTGTTAGAATTTTCAATCACTTCATATTAAATGGGTTCTGGTCGTATTGTATTTAAAGGGGAGCTGTGTCTGTGGTTGAAGGAGCTACATTTAAAACATCCACTCAAACATCTGCCCTTACCAATCTGTGACAAGACAAAACAAGACAAGATAACCTTATACCCCACACTTCTGCTGGGTAGAGATGGAATTTCGTCTTCACCTTTAACCCATCTGTGCAGTAAACACACACCACACATACACACACACAATAGTAAGTACACTACAGTTATATTGTGGACCATGTGTCTGGAGCTGTGGGAAGCTGACTGGTTTGGTTGAATTGAGCTGGAGCACAGTTCTACCCCCTCCTCACTCCCCCGCTGGCCTGCACTCACACTGCGTTTAAACAATCCGTGCCCGAGCACGCTTACATCATTACTCATTGCTCAGAGGACTTGCTGGTGTTGTGCCGAATTTAGCACCAGCGCTATGAAAAGCACCCTCTCTCTAGAGCGTATCTTCTTGATAAAAGTGTAGACAATCTGCTTTAACATACTTATAAATATGCGCCAATGTCATGATTATTTTAATCAAGGTTACACACATAGCGGCATTCCACTCTGGCATGGTTCGGAGCGATCACACTAGTCAATAAAGTGAGGCTAGTGTGAGTACACCAAGAGAAGATGCAAGTAAAAGAGCTAATCTACAAAGACTGTAGTGTACAGAGGGTAAAGCTCACACTCACGTCCAGCCTGTTTGCTTCACCGAAGCTTTAGAACCAAGTCATACAGTATCTCTAGGAAAAGGATGTTCTGGTGTTGGTTTCCCTCCACAGACTGGTAAAGGCAGATGTATAGACGTTTGTGGAGATGTTTTAAATTTAGCTCCTTCAACCACAGATGCATCTCCATTTCTGTGGAAGGTGGTGGATATACGTTTGCATGTTAGCTAAGTACTTCCTGTCAGCCAAAGTTACGAGTCCATAATTAAAGGCTAACTATAACCTCCTCATACCATATAGCATGACAACAGGAGACAAAATATGGATTGTTATCCAATAACCACCATTCAACTCCTTCTATACCATCATAACACACTCAAGAACCACCAAAAGTTAAACACACACACAGAAACACACACACACACACAGCGCAGTACAGTACCCAGTTCTGCTGCTGCTGCTGCTGCTGCTGTTGTTGTTTTTCCTGAATGGCAGTCTGCTCTTCTTTTCTGGACGAGTGTGTGTGAGTGCTGGGTCGAGCTGCTGACCGGCGGACATGGCAAAACCGGGAAAACCCCACCACACACACACACCCACACACACACACATACACTCTGACCACGGCCCGCCGGCCTGTCTCCCTCACCCGGCTCTGACCACTGCAGCAGGTGCCAGCTATAGAAAGCCCCAGACCCTGACACTGTAACAGTGAGGAGGGTCTGGGCGTGTGTGTGTTATAATAAGCCCCGCCCCATTCTCAGGGAGCTCAGACGCGGGGTTATTTTAGTAACCGGGTTCCTTGACAGTGGTACAGCTGCCCGCACCCCCGGTCAGTGTAGCAGTGTGTGGTCAGGGTTGAAGGCAAAAATGCCTCTGATGTTGGACATGAACACGCACAAATACACACACTAGTGAACTGAAGCACAAGCTATTACAAAATTAAGAGCAGTCAAATCTGCACAAATCTGTCAAACATGGGGGAGGTAGTTTGTGCACAAATATATAGAGGTGTTTCTTAAAGTGACCAGTGAATGGGAGAATAAGGTAGGGTAGGTGTTTCCAATAAAGTGGCCAGTGAGTTGAAGAACAAGAGAGGTAGGTGTTTCTAATAAAGTGGCCAATGAGTGGAGGAACAAGATGGGTATGTGTTTCCAATAAAGTGGCCGGTGAGTGGAAGAACAAGGTAGGTAGGTAGGTGTTTCCAATAAAGTGGCCAGTGAGTGGACAAACATGGTAGGCAGGTGTTTCCAATAAAGTGGCCAGTGAGTGGAAGAACAAGGTAGGTAGGTGTTTCTAATAAAGTGGTCAGTGAGTGGACGGACATAGTAGACAGGTGTTTCCAATAAAGTGGCCAGTGATTGTAAGAACAAAGTAGGTAGGTGTTTCCAATAAAGTGGCCAGTGAGTGGAAGAACAAAGTCCAGACCACAGGCCACAGAATTCCTTATATACCACATTCCTAACTGGGTTTGGACAGTGTGTGTGTGTGTGTGTGTGTGATTTTTGCTGAGGAGATGAAGCTTCTCAGTGCACCTGCCACTACTGCAGCAGACCACGCCCACAAACAGCTGCTCTCTCTCTCTCTCTCTCTCTCTCTGTCTCTGTCTCTCTCTCTCTCTCACCACAGTGCCACAACATACTTCCAAAGGAAACACTGAACAAACACAAACATCACACTCTTCTGTAAGTCTAGAAAGTCTAGAACACTGGCGCCACCTACTGGCATCTCCAGCTCCCTAACACTGCTTCAAACTCATTATCCTGCTCCACCCACCAGCTAACACACACCACCACAGACCAGTGGCTCCACCTGGTGGCATAGCAGCATAACAATAAAAACTTTCATTTGAAAACTGCATGTTGTGATCACTCTTGTTGTCTTTGGCTAATAGTTACATTTGTTTGATGATGTAAAACATATAGTGACGAACATTTAAAAAAGAAATAATGAAGGGGCAAACATTTTTTCACACCATATCTTTCATAAAGTTCCTTAAAACAGTTACTACTATACTACATTTTGGTTATATGAGGGAGGCTTCTGTCCGATGACTTTTGGCAAGTCAGTGTCATTATATGTTGTGTGTTAAAGAGACACAAGTAAGCTAAGCTACACTCTTTGTTGTATATAGTTTCATATTGGATGTCAAATTCTGTGAAAGTGGCACCAATAATTCAATAATTCCTGGTATTTGCTTATTTAGCAGTATTTTATAATCTTCAGGAACACGGAAGATGTCATAAAGTATTGTAAAGAATTGTCTTGTGATATATTGAGTATAGCAGTATTGCAGGATTATGAAATTAATGTTATTGTGGGCAATGTATAATGATAATATCATATTGTCAGATGCTGTGTGATCTACACCTCTAATAAGTCTGAGCTGTGTGAGGCTGAGTTAGCTTGGACCTACCTGGACTGCATGTCTTGTGTTTTGTGGCTCGCTGGCGCCGCTCCGGTGGACTGATGCGTGACCTGCTGCTGCAGCTCCACCAGAGACTGCAGGTACTGCTGCTGCTGTTGCTGCTGCTGCTTATAGCGGGACAGGATGAAGAACAATCCCAGAATGCTCTTCAGGTTCCCTTTACACACCTCTGTGTTTACACACACACACACATTTTATATGTAGACTATATAAGTCCATATATGGGAATAAAAGAAATAGTAACCTAAATATGATATAATCATCATACATTACTGTATAAAAATAAAAAGTTGAACTAAATAAAACAAATACAAATATATTACTTTGAGTTCATACATATATAATAAGCACCATATCACTATAAACATGTGTGAGTGTGTGAGTGTGTGAGTGTGTGTGTGTGTGTGTGTGTGTGTGTGTGTATGTGTGTGTTTGAGGAAGTGATGAGGATAGAGTGTGAGGTTTAGTCATATGGCGAGAGAACATCTGACCCCGTCTGACCTCCAACACAATTCTGACCAAACCAACACTTAGTTTAACTGATCCAAGTTTAACTGAGCTAACTGAGCTTGATTTAAGATTAACTGAGTTGAACAGAGTTAAACTAAGATGAACAAGTCTGAGTTTAACTGAGCTCAACTGATCAGAGTTGAGATAAACTAATCTGAGCTGGTCTGGGATAATCTAAATTTACCTGAACTTAGTTTAACTAAGTTGACTTGTACTATTTGTATTAATTTGAGCTGAACTGAGCTGAGTTGAACTCAAAACTAAATTGAAGTGACTTGACTTAAACTGAGTTGAACTGATCTAAGTTGAACTGATCTGAGTTGAGTTAAACTGAGTGGAAATAAATTGAGCTAAACTGATATGACTTCATGTGAGCTGATTCGATTGTGATTTAGATAAACTGAACTGATATAAACCAGTTTGAGTTCTTGGGAATTGGGCTGAATTGCATCAGTTGAGTTGTTTACAGTAAAGCTTCTATTTTCTGAGGGGGTTGAGTGAAAGTTGCACAGACTGTTCCACAAAAAAGGAAGAGAAAATTCACTGTAATCACCACCACTGTGTGTGTGTGTGTGTCTGTGTGTGTGTGTGTGTGTGTGTGTGTGTGTGTGTGTGTGTGTGTGTGTGTGTGTGTGTGTGTGTGCGTGTGTGTGTGTGTGTGTGTGTGTGCGTGTGTGCGTGTGTGTGTGACAATTCTTTATATCCATTTCTATGATTACTCAAAATCTAGAACGCTCAGAATGCTATAATAATAGATGCTCTGAGCTCTCATATATGGCCTAAATACCTAATCAATTAATCAATACAGAAAAAATAAACTAATCAATAGGGAGGAAACAAAAAACAAACAAAAAAAAACTACAATAAACAAAGAAATAAAAGGGAGAGAAGAGAAAGGAAAGAAAGAGACAACCAAGGACAGACAAAAAAGAGACAGACAATTACACATATAGAGAGACAGACAGACAGGAAAAAAGAGCAACTAAGAGACAACGGGAGAGGTGGGGCCAGAAAGAGAGAGAGAGAGAGGGGGACAGAGAGAGAGACAGAGAGAGACCCTCAGAGACAAACAGACCGAGGCAGACAGACAGAACAAGAAGAAGATCAAGTCACTTAGATAAAAAAGTGTAGGAGAAAGAGAGAGAGAGAGAGAGAGAGAGAGAGAGAGAGAGAGAGAGAGAGAAAGACAAAGAGAGGCATTCATAGAAAGAAAGACAGAGGCAGACAGTTAGACAGGCACTCAGAGAGTGTAAGAAGATATAGATAAGGGTAGAGGTGGGGTCAGACAAACAGACATATATATATACAGACAGACAGATATACAGAGAGAGTAAGAGACTCTTACCTTCTGCAGTGAGACTCTGTACACTGACTCCTCGGGCCTCCAGAAATGTCAGGCAAGCCTCCACATTCTCAATCTGCAATACACACACACACACACACATCAGTGCATCATCTGTACTACTGCGCCCAGTGCAGAACACACACATGTGTGGGCAGAGAGTGAGAGAGATGGTCAAGAGTCATTACCAAGTAATAAAAGTGCCTATAAGAAGTGAATGCACTGTGTGTGTGTGTGTGTGTGTGTGTGTGTGTGGGATATTGTGGTCCCTCTGGCTGACGCACGCATGCCTGCTTTTCGGGGGGTCGCTGATGATGTCACTCAGGGCACCATGCCAACAAAAGGCGACTTTGTGTCCGAGACAGTGTGTGTGTGTGTGTATGCCATCCTCGTCTCGCACTCCAGCGCCAACCATTTCAGGTCAGGTGGAGGTCGCGACACTGCAGTGACGGCAATGTGTCTGACACACACACGCTCACATACACACACACACTCTTTGACGACAGTGTGTCACACCTACACCAGTGTGTGTGTGTGTGTGTGTGTGTGTGTGTCCACTTGAGGGCCATAATAATACAAAGACCGACTGAGAGCATGTTAATACCACACACACACACACATTCACAAACACACACACACTCAGTATCAAGTGACTAATAAATGTACAATACAGCATTGGCTGTGTGTGTGTGTGTGTGTGTGTTATGCATGAACAGCATGCACTAAATTATCATGGGGCAATGGGGGTCAACCCACACACAGATGCACACACACACACACGTTTGCACAGTACTTCATTGTACAGAATTAGCTTTAGTGTAAATAGAGGTGCAACCATGTATACTGTATATGGAAAGAGGGAGCGCCCCCTAGTGTACTCATCAGTGTATGTCTAAGGCAGATATGTAAATGATTAAAGGTCGGATTAGACTATGGGATTGAGAGAAGCAAGATGGAAAGATGTTTCAGTCTTCAGCTTTATCTCAAATCCAACATTTATTACAGCAGCTGGGAGGGCAGTTTTAGCAACCTACGAGTGTAGAGCAGGGTCTACAGGTCCAGCTGCTACATCTGTGGGTAAATGTGCTGCAGGATGCCGTACAGAACCTGTATTCCTCCATATTCAACTGTATCTCATATTGTATCCAGAATAGAGGCTCCAACAAGGAATTAGAGCCTTATTTCAATTACACAGATCTAAAGCCATGCCACCTTGTGCCCGCACCCTCTCTGACATCACACACACTGATATAAACAGCAGCATTTTCCACACATCTGCTTCAACACACTTTATAGCAGGATGCTTTTCATGTGTTTCAACACACACGCACACACACACACGTGTAGCCAGTCTGTTCCTGTCTGATTATGTACCCTCATAAACTTATAGCAGTTACACATGTGTTCTGATTACAGCTGCTGTCTCATTAAAAAGTACACACACACAGACACACACAGACACACACTGCTCTTTTCGCAGACACAGCATCCAATACCCAGAAGCTTCAGGTCATGTGAAAAATTGTGTAAATATTAAATATGATTAACTGTGCTGCATATAGATAACAAACATATGCATGTGTGTATGAAAACTATACAGATAAAAGTATTTTTATTTTAAATGAAATGATTTATGGCAACCAGTGTCCCAACTTTTTCTGAACACTTTAACAGGTCAGTGCTGCATATGCATAACATTATGACCACCTTCTTGTTTCTACACCCATTACCCATTGTTCCAGCTCCAGTGTGTAGTGTAGTAATATAATTACAGACTGCTGTTCTGAACTTTATTCTCCTTCTTTCACCCTGTTCTTCAATTATCAGGACCCCACAGAGCAGTTTTTTATTTTTTTGGGTGCTGGGCCTTTACTCTCAGCAGTGACATTGATTATCATGGTGGTGGTATATGAGGTGAAATAGAGTGGAGGACAGTGAGTGGTTTAAAAACTCCAGCAGCACTGCTGTGTCTGATCCACTTATACCAGCACAACACACACTAACACACTAAAAAAATGATAATGAATGTTGAGGTGGTCATAATGTTACGCTTGTTTGGTGCAAGTGTATTGTATGGTAGAAGAATGGTTAGTCTCTCTCTCTCTCTCTCTCTCTCTCTCTCTCTCTCTCTCCCTGTCTCTCTCTGACGGGGTGATGGGGGTCACCGGCTCTGATCAGGGCTCTGTTGGGCTGAACCGCAGGCCATGGTTCTGCCGGATCGGGTTTGGCGTGTTTTATCCTGAACGTGTGGGAATTTAACAGCTCTTTGGGAAAGTCACATCATCCGATTTTCCAGCTCCGCATGTCATTAGCGCAGATCTGTGGGGGGCGGGGTTAAGCATTTTCTCTGAAAAATAGTAAATAAGTCCCATCCCGAGATTTACGGGCTACATGGCAGCTAACAGGATGGAAAATGGTGCCAGTCTGAATGACGACGTGGAGCCGTTAAAGTTTACAGCGTGAGCGATAACCGCCGTAAAGAGAGGCAGTGTGATTGGGGCGATCAGAGAGAGAGGGAAAGAGGCTGATCCACAGTAAATGGTTCCAGTTGTGTTTGGTTGAACTGGGCCAGATGGAGGAGTGCCAGCCTTCCTATCATCTACATCCTTTCTGTGTATCACACCCCCCTACCCAATTCTCAGCACTGTGCTTCAGTCTCCTGGTTTGACTGCCAATCCAAGTTAATATTTTAGGATAACTGATTGTTAGAGAAACCTTTATCAATTTTTTTGCACAGCTGAAAAATGTTGTACTGTTAAGGGAGCATAAAAGGGATCACATCATTCTAAGTTAGTTTAGTGTCTGAAGCATTAGCAGTTGTTGGCTTGTTCACAGGCTTAAAATGGGCAGGAAAAAAAAACTTTCTGAAGAGACCCGTCAGTCTGTTGTTGTGTTAAGAAGAAAAGGCTACTCAGTGCTAGAAATTGCAAAGAAACTGAAAATATCTTACCATGTTGTTAACTACTCCCTTCAGAAAGAAGCACAAATTGGCTCTAACAAAGACAGAAAAAGGAGTGGGAGGCCCCAATGCACAACTGTGCATACATATAAATATCTTAGAGGGTGCAGATTAAGACAAAGCAGCCTCACAGGTTGTCAACTTACAACTTCACTAAATAAAACCTGTCAAACACCAGTGTCAGTATCAACAGTAAAGATGCGACTTCAGGTTGCTGGACTACATGGCAGAATTTGCACTGGCCAGTAAAAAGAAAAGACTGTGATTAACCAAAAGAAAAGACATTGTGCACTGCACTGCTGTGTTGTGCAGACGAGGGTATGCTTTGGAGGTGGTAAAATAAAATACTTTTATTTTAAGGGACCATAAAGAAGAAAGGCTTTACTCAATATACAACATTACAAGTATCAGAAGTCTGTGTGATTCATATATGTACATTGTTACAGATTTAGGTTAAGTCTCATTAATACAAAAAAAGTGCCAAAGATCATTGTGATGCTCATACAATGTCTGTCTGCAAGAAAGTGGTCAGCACATTTTCCTTCAGGACTTGAGTAAAGCTCAAACAGAAATTAAACTACCTCAACAGAAGCTAACAACCGAGTCACCAATGTGATAGGGGAGTGTTGGACCAGGAAAAGGCAATTTCTCAGGTCCTGAATGCTGACAAAAAGAAAAGGGACTTGGCATCATCTCCGCAACAAATTGATGTGATGGACTCCATAAAGAATGCCCTAGGTCCAGCTAACATAAACAATGAAGAAGACCGTTCCTCACTACCTCACTGACAAATACCGGGATCCCACCACTGATGCCCTGCTGGATGTGGTTTTGCTTGTAGACCCCAATACATAGATAGTGGTAAGAGAGAGAGAATAGAGGCCAGAGCTGTGTCTGAGCTGGAGTCCCTGCTGACTGTACAAAAAACAGCAAAAGCATCCAGCAGCATCTCCTTCCACTTCACAGAGCCCTGAATGAGAACTAACACCACAATAAAAAATGCAGGTCAGCTTTATGAAAGCCTTAGGTGATGTGGCTGTTTTGTCACACAGTGATACATTTTTAGAGGCAGACCTAAGTTTTTTTTGTTCTAAATCACATCGAAGTTTCAGACATTATAGAAGTTAAGTTTTTAATCTTGCTAAAATTACTGTAAGTGTTAAACCTGCTTTTATTTAATGTTTTATATTGTATCTTGATCTTGCCGTGTTCTTTTTGTGATATGCTAACTGTTTAAAGCAAGATTTTACATTACTAAATTATGTTTTTGTATACCTTTCTAAACTAGTGTGAACCAGTGATGGGAGTAACAGCGTTAAAAAAAAATGGCGTTACTAACGCTGTTACTTTTTTCAGTAACGAGTAATCTAACTAATTACTATTTTTATCTCCTAAAATTAACAGCTTAAATGCCTAGAATATACACAATGCACCTCAACATCTGCTGATCCCTCTCTGTATTTTTACGTGATTTATCACGTTTTGGCTGTATTGCTGTTGTTCCCAGTCACTGCCACCGTGTTATAATATCACTGAAAGTTGGCTGTGGAATATTTAATAGTAAGGAAATTTCACGACTGAATCCTATCACAGTGGAATTCACTAAGCTCTTGAGAGAGATCCATTCTTTCACCTACGTTTGTAGAAACAGATTACATGTCTAGCTGCTTGCTTTTATAAACAAGTGGCCACCGCAGTGATTGGAGACTGAATTTAGTGATTTGGATAGGTGAGAGACGAAACTTATATGTACATGATGGTTAGAACTTACACTGCCCGGCCAAAACAAAAAGTCGCAACCTGGATTTAACTAAGCAAATAAATATAAGCCTCCTATTGGATAATTACTGCATGGACGGTTGTCTTTTAGCTGGCAACCAGTTATTTAACCCCAACTGGTGCAATGAGTTCCTTCTCATTTTTTTAAACAACCATGAGGAAAGACACATCCTGTGGACGTGAGAAAGATGTCAGTCTGTTTGAAAAGGGCATGCTTCAAGCAGAGATCAGATCTAAGGAGATTTCAAAAACTACTAAAATTAGGTTAAGAACTGTCCAACGCTTTTTAAAAACTGGAAGAATTGTAGGGACCCATCGTCTTCAAGAAAGAAATGTGGCCATAAAAAAGTCTTTTTTAAAACGTTTGGTAAAATCAAATAGAAGAAAAACAGCACTAGAACTCAGGGAAATGTTTAATAGTGACAGTAAGAGCATTTTCACTTGCACAATGCAAAGGGAACTCAAGGGATTGGGATTAAACAGCTGTGTAACCTTGAGGCTAACTGGAAAAAAAGGCTTCGATTTGCGAGAGGGCATCAAGTTTGGACTCTGGACCAATGGAAGAAGGTAATGTGGTCTGATGAGTCCAGTTTTTCCTGGTCCAGAGTGATCGATGATTCAGGATAAGAAGAGTTGCAGGTAAAGTGATGCACCCATCATGCCTAGTGTCTACTGTTTGAGCCTGTGGGGGTGGAGCTATGATCTGGGGTTGATGCTGCAGTTGGTCAGGTCTAGATTCAGCAACAGTATGTGCTGAAAGAATGAGGTCAGCTGACTACCTGAATATACTGAATATAGACCAGGTTATTCCATCAATGGATTTTTCCTTCCCTGATGGCACGGCCATATTCCAAAATGATAATATCAGGATTCATGAGGCAGAAATTGTGAAAAAGTGATTCAGGGAGCATGAGGCCATCATTTACACACATGGATTGAGAGAGTTCACCACAGAGTCCAGACCTTTACTCCATTGAGAATGTTTGGGATGTGCTGGAGAAGGATTTGTGTAGATATTAGCTTATTGAAATAACGCTACAGCAAATGCATGAAGCAATCACAGCTAAAGGCATTCTAACCAAATATAAGAATGTGACTTTTTTTTTTGGTGGTGACTTTTTTTTTTGGCCAGGCAGTGTAATATAATATTATAATTAATATAATTTGAATATCAAGTCAGTGCTTCAAATATAATACTGTGGCCAAAATATAAACAAACAAACAATATATATACATAGCAGTTGACTTTTTATCTGTCCATAAAAAGAATAAGCTGTCATTTTTAAGTAACAACAATAACAGCCCAACTAAAACCAAAACTATGCTCTGTCTTAATTAACTCTGGCATTTCCTGCTGCAGTAAGTGTAATCTGACGCTCAGAGTGTTGGTGTTGAGACAGACACTCACAGCTGGACTATGATGAAGCAGAACCACAATAAACACCATTCAATTCCTGTGGTTGCTTTGGTCCAATTAGCCAACGAATGGTTTTATACTGCAGCTCAGAGGATGTATGCTCCATACAGCATCATACAGCAATCAGAATAAACAGATAGCAAAAAAAAAAACTAGAGATAACCTCGACAAATACTGAACTACACAAAATATTAGTCCATAAACATCCCCAATACACAACACTTAACATTACAATAGGTGATATTAGTTTATAAACACCTTCAGTAAACACTCCTATTAATCTTTATACACCCTTAATAATTACTCAAATACACTAGAATATGAGATATTAGTCCATAAATACCCTGTTAAACACTAATGCACAAAACTATGAGTTATTAGTCCATAAATACCCTGTTAAACACTAATACACAAAACTATGAGTTATTAGTCCATAAACACCCTGTTAAACACTAATACACAAAACTATGAGTTATTAGTCCATAAACACCCTGTTAAACACTAATACACAAAACTATGAGTTATTAGTCCATAAACACCCTGTTAAACACTAATACACAAGAATATGAGATATTAGTCCATAAATACCCTGTTAAACACTAATACACAAAACTATGAGTTATTAGTCCATAAACACCCTGTTAAACACTAATACACAAGAATATGAGATATTAGTCCATAAATACCCTGTTAAACACTAATACACAAAACTATGAGTTATTAGTCCATAAACACCCTGTTAAACACTAATACACAAGAATATGAGATATTAGTCCATAAACACCCTGTTAAACACTAATACACAAAACTATGAGTTATTAGTCCATAAACACCCTGTTAAACACTAATACACAAGAATATGAGATATTAGTCCATAAATACCCTGTTAAACACTAATACACAAAACTATGAGTTATTAGTCCATAAACACCCTGTTAAACACTAATACACAAGAATATGAGATATTAGTCCATAAATACCCTGTTAAACACTAATACACAAAACTATGAGTTATTAGTCCATAAACACCCTGTTAAACACTAATACACAAGAATATGAGTTATTAGTCCATAAACACCCTGTTAAACACTAATACACAAGAATATGAGATATTAGTCCATAAACACCCTGTTAAACACTAATACACAAGAATATGAGATATTAGTCCATAAACACCCTGTTAAACACTAATACACAAGAATATGAGTTATTAGTCCATAAACACCCTGTTAAACACTAATACACAAGAATATGAGATATTAATCTTTAAACATCCTCAATGAACACTCATATACACTAGAATAAGAGACATTTGTCCATAAACACCCTTAGTAAACACTCATATACACTAGAATAGGAAATACTAGTCCATAAACTCCCTCGGTAAACACGTCTATACACTAGAATAGATGATTTTTAGGTTAAACTATGGAAATAACCATTTCCACTGCAGGATTGACATCTCACATCTCTGATGAGAGGTTTCTGGCTACACTTTGAGCGTATCTCCCGCTAGATTGGTGGGAAATTGTGCAGATGATGAAACTCTGAGTAAACGTTCTCAGTTTGTTATCAGACTGAGGGCTGAGGGTTTATATCAGATGTCTGTCATTAGGCAGGAATCTTCCACATCTGTCTGATCTGATGTTTAAATGTTACATATGGATGTTTTTGTAATATAGTTATGCTTCATAAGGTCTCAACCTTCACAGATTATCCATGTGTTTATCCATGATTATCCATGTGTTTTTGAGCTTTACACACTACCACCAGCAGAACGGTCACTTAAGGTCAAACGTGAGACACATAAGAACATCACTGTCAACATACCTGCACACACACACACAAGCACATGACTACACTGACATTTATTGATGCTACATGCTCATAGCTCATAGCAAATCTGAAGATGATTGGTTGATTTCCAACCAATGTGTTGGTGGTTAATTTGAAGGCCTTCAGGTCTACTGCTGAAGTCTTGACCAATGGAAGAGCTGAACACTATGACTGTACTGTATTACTGCAGAGTTTACCAGTTCCAGTCTGGCTCACTGAATACTGACCCCATACAGTAAAGTGTGTGTGTGTGTGTGTGTGTGTGTGCATGTGTGCTGGTGAGTGCGGGGTGAGGTCATTAAGATCCAGGAAGACAACTGCAAATTCAAGCATACACATACTTACACCAAACACACACACACACACACACACACACACACACACACACACACACACACACACACACACACACACACACACACACACACACACATCTGCAGAACAACTGGAATATAATCCCCCACAAAGACAGAGCCAGATAATTGTGTGTGTTTATGCAGTATGTGTTTACAGTATGTGTGTAGTATGTGTATATAGTATGCTTATACAGTATGTGTTTATACAGTATGTGTATATGCAGTATTTGTTTCCACACTATATGTTTATACACTATGTGTTTAGACAGTATGTGTATATGCAATATGTGTACAGTATGTGTGTATAGTTTGTGTATTCCATGTGTGTATACAGTTTTTACACAGTGTGTATATATAGTATATGTGTATACAGTATGTGTCTGTATAACATGTTTGCATAGGGTGTGTATACAGTGTGTGTATACAGTTTGTCTATATACAGTGTGCATATACATTATGTGTGTATACAGTGTGTATACAGTATGTGTGTATACAGTGTGTATACAATGTGTGTATACAATGTGTGTATACAATTTGTGTGTATACAGTGTCTATACAGGTTGTGTATATACAGTATGTGTACACAGAATGGGTATATACTAGGGGTGAAAGGATTACTTGAGTAATTCGAGTTACTTTATTTAAAAAACGGATTAAGTAATTTTCTGTTCCTCGAGTAATCGTTTATTTAATTAAAAAACTCAGCGTTACGGTAATTCATGCTTTTGATGTGACGACACGCTCAGCGCTACGTCACCCGCGCGCAGGAAGAAGCAGGACACGGTGGAGGTTTTAGTTAAGTTAGGGATATTTTGAAGCGGAGAGGTAACAGAGCGACAGCTTACGAGGACAGCGTGTATTTGCTCTTGCCTCCCACAACAGCAGGTTTTAATGCTGCACCGTCTCAGCCGAGGACACGTTAGCGATGGAGCCGAGAGAAGGATAATATAACTTATAACAAATCAATGAGATGTGTGGTTAGTTTATAAAAACAGACTATTCTGGACTTAATGCAGGCTTTATGTAAGTGAACACTAAGGAGTTTATAAACAAATATATGTCACCGGCTTGGTAGGATGAACTGGCAACATCTCTGCTGTTCCCAATAGTTTTAATACTTACAAGAAATCCTTGTTAAAAATAATTTAACTAAATTTATTAAAGTACTGATTATTAAATTATCATTATTCCTTTTTTTTCTATTTGTGTTTGCAGTTTGGAAATGTATGTTGTGAATTTAAAATATAGCTTTTCTAAAAAAAAAAAACTAACAAATAAATGGGTCATTTTTAAGTAAAATGTCTTGTTTTCTCTTGTGTATTTTTAATTACTCTTTAAGCAAACAAATATGTTTTTTCCGATTACTCGATTAATCGAATCAATTTTTCAGTAGAGTACTCGATTACTAAAATAATCGATAGCTGCAGCCCTAGTATATACTATGTGTTTTATATTTCAATAGGTTACAATACTAACAGCTGAAGCCCAGATGTCAATCCAGCTTTACACACAAACACACACACACACACACACACTCTTTCTCTCTCTCCCTCTCTCTCTCTCTCTCTGTTTGAAGTGTGTCGGCGGTTCGTTAGCGTGGGGTTTAATTAGCTGCATTAGTATTCTACAGTCTTTAGTGGAACATCAATGGGGAATTTTATGGCTCGTTTGGACTCGTTCTGATTTCCTCCAGGCTTTCTGGGCTTCGTTCAAAAGTGACACCGCCTGTCAGAACCAATCTGTACCAACAATATCGGACGAGAGCAAATACACAGACACACACACACACACACACACACACACACTGCAGCAGCCACAGGTCGCAGACGTCTCAGTGACATCTTACTGCGGAAAACCCTAATCCTAATTACAACAAACACACACAAGCAAACAAACACATACATTCACACTCACATGTATATACATATACATACACACACAAATATATATATTCACATACATACATTCAACTGTAAGTGAAAACGAAGTGTGAAACGACTCAAGTACTCAACGATTCTTACTGAACTTATACTGACCTGAATGATTCAGTGTTAGACAGTTCTACAAACTAAAATGATTCAGTCAAATCGGTTCAAATGATTCAGCTTTATTGATTCTAACAATTTAGACGTACTGATTCAAACAATTTAGCTTTAATTAATAACAAAAAACCAACAGTACAATTAATTAATAACAATTCAGTTTAATTAAGTATTAAAAGCTTTAGTCCTATTGATTTAAACTAGTTAACGTTACAGAACCAAATGATTCAATCTTACCAACTCAAATGATTCAGTCTTACCAACAAAAAAATTCAAACGATTCAGTAATACAGACGCAAACGGTTCAGTCAAATTGACTCAAGCAGTAAATCCAGTTTAGTCCTACTGAATGAATTAATTCAATGTATGTAAATGATTCAGTCTTACTGACCTGCTGATGATCAGACACAGCGGTTCTCTTCAGCACAGCTGCACACACACACTGAACTGCAGCCTGGCAACAACACTCTACATCACGAGTTGTGTGTGTGTGTGTGTGTGTGTGTGTGTGTGTGTGTGTATGCATGTCAAATGTCTCGGCGACCTCAACTTCCCCTTAAAAGCACCGTGTAGCCCCACTTCCGCACTGTAAAACCACACACACACACACACACACACGCACACACACACACACACGCACACACAATACCACAGGCCTGTGCCGACCAGCAGGTGCAAAATCAATGGGCTGTGACGGATACAAAAAGTGTGTCCCCACAACACACACACACACACACACACACACACACACTGCAGTATTGTTGTTGAGGGAAAATGAACTTTCTCTTGAGGAGAACTGAAACACACTCCCATGAGATCAATGTTCTGGCATTTTCAAATCTAGAACAGCAGAGTACACACACATACACATTCAGAATGACAATCATTTGAATTAATGGAGCTGAATTGTGTGTGTCATGTGTCTCAAATTGAATTGTTTGAATCAAAAGTACTGAATTACTAGATTATTTTTGGTCAGTAAGTCTGGATTGTTAAATCAATAAAACTAAATAGCTACAGTTTGTAGGACTAAATTGCTGATTTAGTAACACTGAGGGCCCTATCTTACACCCTGCACAAGGCGTGTTGCGATGCTCATTTATATCTTACACCCCGTCAACAGCCTATTTTCACACCTGTTGCCCACACCATTGAAATTGCGTCAGAGTTTAGAAATATTTTTATGCTGATGGGCATGGTGGTCTGGAAATGAGGTATAAAATAAGGCCCTGAATCACTTAAGTCAATAGAACCAAATTGGTCAAGTCAGGGCAACTGAATTCCTTCACACAACAAGACACAATGAATTATTTGACTCAGTGAGGCTGAATCATTTTGGTGAGTTAAGGAGAAACTGTCTGAATCAATTGGACTGAATTGTTTGCACTCATTATTACTGACTCACTTGATTCATTTGACACATGCACGTCCTCAGACAAATACACACACATGCACACACACACACACACACAGCTCTATCAGTGGGTCCACAATGGCACTGCAGCCTGGCATTGTACAGTTCATTGCATAAACACGGATTTTAAATAAAAAATGTAATCAAAATCTGATTCAGAAAAGAATCAACTCACCATCTGAGAGTGAGTCCTGGGACAGTCGCTCACTTCCTCCACCTTCTCATTAGCTAGAAACAAACGAGAAACACAGGTGGGTCAGAACACACTCCACAACACACACGTGCACTTCACACATATACATACACACACACACACACACACAGAATGGCCTCTGCCGTCATGAGGGAGCCACAGCTGAAACCGGAGTACGTGTGTGTGTGTGTGTGTGCACACGTATATAGTGTGTGTGTCAGTGTATATGTGTGTAGGTCCAGCTGTTAACTCATCAGCTGTTGGCTGAACGTTTATGACACTCAATCTGGAGCTACGGTTTAGGACACACACACACAGACAACACAGATACACACACACATTCACAACAAATTAACAAATTATTGTTTTTGTAAGAAAGATCCCGTTAAAATCTTGAATTTAGGAAATTCTTACCCCCCAGTTTAAATGGAATGCAGCATTATACCCCACCAAACAGTTAGCACTGGAGCTATGAGGCTAATGTAGCTAACTAACAAGTAATTAAAGTGTATACGCCACCAAACAATTAGCACTGGTGCTATGATGCTAATATAGTTACCTAACAAATAATAAAAGTGTATACCCCACCAAACAATTAGCACTGGAGCTATGAGGCTAATGTAGCTAACTAACAATTAATAAAAGCTTTTACCCCCCCTCCAAACAATTAGCACTGGAGCTATGAGGCTAATGTAGTTAACTAACAAGTAATTAAAGTGTATACCCTACCAAACAATTAGCACTGGAGCTATGAGGCTAATGTAGTTACCTAACAAATAATAAAAGCTTTTACCCACCAAACAATTAGCAATGGAGCTATGAGGCTAATGTAGCTAACTAACAATTAATAAAAGCTTTTACCCCCCCTCCAAACAATTAGCACTGGAGCTATGAGGCTAATGTAGCTAACTAACAAATAATAAAAGCTTTTACCCCCCCTCCAAACAATTAGCACTGGAGCTATGAGGCTAATGTAGCTAACTAACAATTAATAAAAGCTTTTACCCCCCCTCCAAACAATTAGCACTGGAGCTATGAGGCTAATGTAGCTAACTAACAAGTAATTAAAGTGTATACCCCACCAAACAATTAGCACTGGAGCTATGAGGCTAATGTAGTTAACTAACAAATAATAAAAGCTTATACCCACCAAACAATTAGCACTGGAACGATGAGGCTAATGTAACTAATTAACAAGTAATACAAGCTTAAACCCTACCAAACAATTAGCACTGGAGCTATGAAACTCAAATCTTATTCAATACAATCTTATTTGGCATGTCTGCACAGCTCTAATAAACCCAGTTTGAATTACTTCACATTAGCTATTTTGCTAATGTGAACATTTCCATTAAATGTGATCTTACCGATGATCTGGATGATCTGGGCCAGCAGAACTCCATCTGGGATATCCTGGGTCAGGTCTTTAATGAGGCGAGGGCAGCCGGCTTTAGTTAGATAATGATTGGCCCAGTCTGTGTAGATCTAGAACAGAACACAGAACCGCAGTCAGTATAACTCATACTGCATTACCTAACTGATTTCATATGATTTATACTTTATTATTATCCATACTCCAGATTCATACCAGACTAAAATCACTCAACATTTACAACTGCAAAAATACCTCACACACTGCAGAGTCATACTGGATATTTCATTTATTTTTACACAATGATCATACACACTGCAGATTCCTGCTGAATTCATATTGATTTGGAATAACTGCACTTTCCACATTCATTGTGGATTAAATTACTCAGCATATGCAACCGAAAGACTATAAAAAAAACTTTACGTGCTGCAGAATCAAACTGGATTTTAAATGCACTACAGTTATTAAACACTGCAGATTCTTACTGGATTAATTACTTTTCGAGATTCATACTGGACGAAAAAACACTGTACATTTACAATAGTAAAAACTACATAAACAAACACTACAAATTCATACTGGATTAATATATTAACCCTAAGTACATATTGAAAATGTATATTCAGTAAATCACTACACATTTAATGCTGTCAGTCTGCAAAACCAGCACACACTGCGATTAATACTGGAGTAAAAAAAAACATGCAGATTCATACAGGATAGAGAGAGAGGCCTGAATGAGGCAAATAAATGAACACTGAATTCTAACCAAACAACAATATACACCTTTCCATCCTCAGTAACCCCCAAGCAACCCCTCAGCAACCCCCCAGCAAACACAGGCCCACTTGTGTTCAGTTTAATCAGATCAAAACTATTAATCAGAACACTGGCTCTGTGTTTGTAATAGATTAGCACCGATCGCACAACAGACAGAATGCCAGACCTGGACTCGGTTAGGATCAGATAGATAGATAGATACTTTATTGATCCCCGGGGGGAAATTCTTGATCACGCTAACAGATGTCCGTTTTATTTACATTTAAAATAAAATCAGATTCTCTCAGATCTGATCTGTTCATCAGATTGCAGAGCGACACGAGCCAACTGTCGACACACACCCTTACACACTGCACACTCTCAGCAACACAACGCGATTCATACTGGATTACAGTGAACCTGCAGGTTCCTACTGGGTTATTGTAACCATTTATTACTATGAGTTTTAGACATTGCAAATTATTTTGCAAAAAAAAAATAATAATCAGCACTTTCATCACAGCTACTCCAGTAAATCAACCGTCATCATAAATAAAACCGTCATCATAAACAAAACACAAAATTACAGCATGACGTAAACATCAGCAGCCGTAAGGATGAGAGAATTCTACATGTACTTTATGTTCAGTCAGTGTTCATATCTCTGAGGGAACAGGAATGTGAGTGACAGTAAATAAGTAGACAGGGAGTTGGTGGTCTGAGGGTTAAGGTAAACTCCAGCAGGCGGTTTGAAGTTCCGGACGAATTTGGGCTCTAGGCGTGAAGTCGCTACATAGCTGAGGGGATTAGGAGGAGTCACGCTGTTCGCTAACCGAAAACTCTTCCTCTGCAGCCAGAATTAATCCCACCATCACAAACACAAGACGGGGGCTTTCAGATTACCCACAGGAGCTTCTCTGGAGGGCCGAGAACGGACCCCCGAGGAACGCCGCAGGCGCAAAAAAATCCCCCAAAGCGGCCGGCAAGAGGGGGAGGAGCGGCGTGTCCTCAGATAAACTCCGCCCGTTAATCCATACAGCTTCATTTCCCATCATTCCCCGGGTTCAGACACTCTGAGAGTGAGAGAGCTGCGTCACAGGGCTGTGATGAGCGGACACACCAGATTCTGAGTGTTTTAATCTCAAGAATCCAGAGTCATTAGTTTCAATCTGCTATACGTCTAGTTTACATTACATAATTAGTTATAATTATATTATTATATCATTAACTGAAAAACACAACATAGTAATTCCCACTTCCAGACAGTTGCTAAGCTGCTGCTATATGGTCAGTAGGGTAAAAGAGTGATTGGTACGTGGCTGTTATGGTGTTGCTAGGTGGCTTCTAATTGGTCACTATGGTATCACGTGCAGTTGCTGAGCTGCTTCTACATGGTCACTAGTGTAAAGAAGTTTTGATAGATAATTGCTTTAGTGTTTCTAGGTGGTTTCTATGGTATCACAGGCTGTTGCTGTGCTGCTGCTACATAATCACTAGCATGAAAGAGTTATGCTGGATAGTTGCTATAATGTTTCTAGGTGGTTTCTATGGTATCACAGGCTGTTGATGAGCTGCCGCTACATGGTCACTAGTGTGAAAGCGTTTTTGCAAGATAATTGCTTTGGTGTTGCTAGGTGTTTTCTATGGTGTTGATAGTTGATTGCTATGGTAACACAGGCTGTTGCTAAGCTGTTGCTACATGGTCACAGGTATGAAAGCATTTTGCTGGATAGTTGCTATGGTTTTGATAGGTGGTTACTTTGATATAACAGACTGTTTCTGAGCTACTGCTACATGATCATTATGCTGGATAGTTTCTATGATGTTTCTAGGTGGTTTCTATGGTATAACAGGTATCACTGAGCTGGTGCTACATGGTCACTAGCATGAAAGAGTTATGCTAGATAGTTGCTTTGGTGTTGCTAGCTGGTTGCTATGATATCAGATTGCTGAGCTAATGCTACATGGTCACTAGCATGAAACCGTTTTGCTAGATAAATGCAGTCATGTTTTGTGGTTTCTATGGTATCACAGGCTGTTGCTGTGCTGCTGCTACATAATCACTAGCATGAAAGAGTTATGCTGGATAGTTGCTATAATGTTTCTAGGTGGTTTCTATGGTATCACAGGCTGTTGATGAGCTGCCGCTACATGGTCACTAGTGTGAAAGCGTTTTTGCAAGATAATTGCTTTGGTGTTGCTAGGTGTTTTCTATGGTGTTGATAGTTGATTGCTATGGTAACACAGGCTGTTGCTAAGCTGTTGCTACATGGTCACAGGTATGAAAGCATTTTGCTGGATAGTTGCTATGGTTTTGATAGGTGGTTACTTTGATATAACAGACTGTTTCTGAGCTACTGCTACATGATCATTATGCTGGATAGTTTCTATGATGTTTCTAGGTGGTTTCTATGGTATAACAGGTATCACTGAGCTGGTGCTACATGGTCACTAGCATGAAAGAGTTATGCTAGATAGTTGCTTTGGTGTTGCTAGCTGGTTGCTATGATATCAGATTGCTGAGCTAATGCTACATGGTCACTAGCATGAAACCGTTTTGCTAGATAAATGCAGTCATGTTTTGTGGTTTCTATGGTATCACAGGCTGTTGCTGAGCTGTGGCTAATTGGTCACTAGGGTGAAACCGTTTTGCTCGATAATTGCTTTGGTGTTGTTAAGTGTTTTCTATGGTGTTGACAGTTGGTTGTTATGGTATCACAAGCTGTTGCTAAAATGTAGCTGTTGCTAAATGGTCGCTAGGGTAAAGCTGTTCTTGCCAGTTGGTTGCTAAATGGTTCCTACATGGGTGGTATGAAGCAATGTGGTTGTTAAAATATTTTGGGTGGTTGTTATAACGTCTATGATGTGATGTTAGTGTGTAGTGGTTAATAGGGTGTTGTCAGGTGGTTGCTAGGCTGTTGCTGTGGTTATCGTAGAATAGACAGAGTAACAGTGTTGATGTGTTGGGATAGGCAGAAAGTCGCTCACTGTGTTTATACAGTATTTCTGCAGTCAGTGCAGAGAGGAATGTTGGGTACAGTTTTACTGTGGGCGGAGTTTAACACAGGAAATGCCAGTGGATATTACTGTCCAGCTCTATAAAAGTGTCAGTAATGATCATTCCCCGAAAACACAATCACCCACAGTCACCCACAAACACTCAGAATGCACCCAAAAGCTGTAAAAACTCAACCCGGGATCAATCCCGCTCGCTGTCCCCGCCGACATCACTCACATCCAATTAGAACCTCTCTTCTCATGGCGCCTCCCACAGAAACGCCCACCTCCTCCTCTGTTGTGGGTTTGGGCAATGATGAGGGGCAACCACAGCATGCCAACAGCAGAACTCAGCACAGAACACACACACACACACTTACACTGCTCTACAGTGGGGGGTTCTAAACAGTGTTCTGCTTATTCAGGGAGGATAACACTGTGATGTGCTACCTATAGTCATATATTGTTGTTTACTGCTAGTACTGTGAGTTAATTTAGATTATAAACCATTTTATGAATATGTGGGACTTTAAATTATTTTATTTTATTTTTATATCAATTTGACTTTATTTAATAGTCATTTTTATATATATTTCTAATTAAATAATTTATCATAGTATTGTAACCTAACATAATGTATTACCCTGACTGCAACTGTTTTACTTTATTTTATTTTATATACATAAAAAATATATATATATTTTAAATACTGCAAATTAAGCTTCTTTGTCTTTTGACCACAAACTATATTTTATATTTAACCTTTGTTTTATATAGTTTATGTAATGTTTTATATACTTTAACATCTGCAAACTGTTCTTTTTTATTTTTATATCTTTATTTCACTATAAATACAATTTCATAGTATATTACAATAATAAACAGCAGACTGAAACTTTCAATATGACTTAAAGATCTTCCATAGAACAATGCCAAGTTCAGCTTCAGGAAATCACCAGTAAACCCAGTGCAGAGTGTTTGAGCTGAGTAACAGATCTGTAATCAATACTGAATTAAACGCCTCTCAGAGCCAGAGCACACTCACACTGCCTGCAGTACAGAGGAGAGGACCCAAGTGAAAACACCCGCTGTGGGTCAGATAGAGTTTCTAGCTGGAGAAACAGAAGGACAGAGAGTCAAGGTTACAGCGGACGCTGCGCTCGCACGGATACAATCAACCACTCTCCTCCACTCCCAGCGACAGTGCTGCAGAGACTGGCCTGTATACAGAACCATATACAGAACCATAAGCAGAACCGAATACAGAACCGAATACAGAACCGAATACAGAACCGAATACAGAACCGAATACGGAACCATATACAGAACCATACACAGAACCGAATACAGAACCGAATACAGAACCGAATACGGAACCGTATACAGAACCATATACAGAACCATATACAGAACCATAAGCAGAACCGAATACAGAACCATACACAGAACCGAATACAGAACCGAATACGGAACCGTATACAGAACCATATACAGAACCATATACAGAACCATATGCAGAATCATATACAGAACCATACGCAGAACCGAATACAGAACCATATACAGAACCATATACACAGAACTGAATACAGAACTGCACGGATACAATTAACCACTCTACTCCACTCCCAGCGACAGAGCTGCAGAGACAGACCTGAATACAGAACCATATACAGAACCATAAGCAGAACCGAATGCAGAACCATACACAGAACCGAATACAGAACCATACACAGAACCGAATACAGAACCATATACAGAACCATATACAGAACCATATGCAGAATCAAATACAGAACCGAATACAGAACCAAATACATAACCAAATATAAAACCATATACAGAACCAAATACAGACTCAAATACAGAACCATATACAGAAACAAATACAAAACCAAATACAAAACCAAATACAGACTCAAATACAGAACCGAATACAGAACCAAATACAAAACCATATATAGAACCATATACGGAACCAAATAAAGAACCATATATAGAACCATATACAGGACCAAATACAGAACCATATATAGAACCATATACAGAACCAAATACAGAACTGAATACACAGAACCATATACAGAACCAAATACACAACCAAATACAGAACCGAATACACAGAACCGAATACAGAACCATATAAAGAACTACTAAATCTAGCTGGCTCTGATCTCTATTACCCAGTTCAGAACCCTACAAACAGTCACAACCAACTGGAACCTGCTAGAACACCACTACTTATGTACCCTACTTACAATGTATATGTATATACCATTCAATATGCACGCTATATATAATATATCTGTATATACCATTCAATATATACCCTACTTACAATGTATCTGTATATACCATTCAAAATATAGCCTATTGCAAAGAATCAGTATATCAGTAATCAGTAATTCAATATATACCCTCTTTACAATGTATTTGTATATGCCATTCAAGTTATACCCTATTTACAATGTGTCTGTATATATAATTAAATATATACCCAAGATACAAAGTATATGTAGATACGGTTCAATATATACCCCACGTACAATGTTTATGTATATACCATTCAATATATACCCTTACTTATAATGTATCTGTATATACAATTCAATATATACCCTATTTTATAATGTAACTGTACATATCTTCTAATAAAGCCCAGACTCTTAATGTGACTGTATATACTCTTCAATACTTTATGTAGCTGTATGTCATATACTACATGTCGACTGTATACACTATTCAATTCATACACTATTAAACACTGTTATACACTATTACACTACAAAAAAACACAATTTATAATGTATCTGTAATTCAATATTTGGTGCCTCTCTAATAGCAGAGCTTCAAACTGGCATTTTTCAGCAGGATAATGTTCACCCGCACACAGCAAGAGTTCTACAGGAATGTCTACAACAGATTACAACACTTCTCTGGTTACAGTTCATTAAACACTACATATAATCTGAATGTAAACAGCATTAAGTGTAAACTCCATTCAAACCATACAATATATATTCTATTAATAATATAACTGTATATATCAGTCACTGTATATACTGATGATAGGGCAGCACAATTCTATTGACCTGTATAGCAATACTTAAGCTAGACAATACAAAACACCAGGAGTACAAACTTCTTTCTGATTAACAAATAAGGACTATAAATCTGATCTGTGCTTAAAACACTCCCCTAATAAATCCAATATTATATCTATAATCAAATTTATTAAGATTAATAATAAAAGCTTTAATGCTGGACTTTACTGAAGCGTTATTACCATATTTCTGTTTTTCACTCTGACACGGCTAATGCTGACACAAGGACTCTCTAAAAACACACACACACACACACACACTCTCTCTAGTAATGAACAAATGCTTGCCTGCCAGATGCATCGCAGCAGCGCCAGCCCTCAGACATGCCACTGATGTTCAGAGCATGGAACACATGTGCACACACTCCCACACACACACACACACTCTCCAACACACACACACACACACACACACACTGAGACAGACACTCAGCAGCCTACGTCTCTAACTCCCGCAGCACTTAGCAGCACTATCCGAGTCCCCGCACTGCAGCCGCATCACTCTGAGGTGTGTGTGTTTACCTGTTAGGGGTGTGTGTGTGTGTGCGCACCCTCATCCTCCCGTCTCCATGCTGCCGATACAAACTGCTCTGTAAGAGTTAGCGTGTGTGTATGTGTGTGAGTGTGTGCATATGTGTGTGTGTGTGTGTGTGTGTGTTTGTGTGTGTGTGTGTGTGTGTGTGTGTGTGAGTGTGTGTGTAAGAGAAAAAGCTGAATGCTCTGATCACTCTGCAGCATCTCCTCCTCCTGCGCAGGTACAAGCAGACTGCAGTTACACCACACTGCCAGGAGGGGGCAGAACACACACACACACACACACACACACACATGCCATTTCTAAACCCAAACTGATATCCCCACCCACCCATCCCAATAACACTCATTCACAAAGACATAAAGCATCAAGAACAAGCAGTTAGAATATAATGATAGAAACGGTACAAATAAACTGAGGCTCTAGTACCCTGTTGGAGCCTCTATTCTGGATACAAGATGAGATATAGTTAGGTATGGAGGTATACATGTTCTATACGGCACCCTGCAACACATTTACCACACAGATGTTGCAGCTGGGCCTGTAGATCCTGCTCTACACTCATAGGTTAAAGCTGAATCTGCTTTCCTTCTAGCTACTCCCATAAATGCTAGATTGGTGATAAATCTGGAGACCCCACAGGACAAGGAAGTGTTACTGTATCTGTTGGAGACATTCCTCAAAAAACTCTTGGTGTGTGTGATCTCTCCAGATCATCAATCACACCAGCAGTTGGGGGAGTTGGTTCCAGTTGAGGCAGTTGGTAGCAAAAATAAACTGGATTCATTTCATTCCACAGACATCCAGTTTTTTTGTTCATGGCACCACAGCTAACGAATGCAGCAGTGGTTGGTTAAAGGACAGCCTAGATGGCCCCAATTTGTGGAAATGACCATCCTTTTCCCCTAAGTCCAATGATGGTCCTCTTCTCAAAGTCTTTCAACTGGGTAAAATTTAAGTGCATTGTAGAGGCATATCTTGCAGTCAATGATCTCTCACCAGGAGGTACACTACCTAAATCACTTTTAATCAGCTAATCACTACAAATACCAGATATTTTATACACTTATTTCAATTTGGTTTAAACCGTTAAATGGGATTCTATGAATGGAGTTCATTATTTGCTGCTATACAGATTTTTTTTTCTTAGAGAAGAACCATTTAAGAATTAAATTAAGATTGTCTCATGGTCCTTCATCTCCTGTTTACTCTGCAGATCCTCTGCCTCAGATTCCAGCGGATGATTGACAGTTGAGATTGGTTCAGAGAGCGGGAGGAGCAAGGCTCAGGGTTAGCGAGTGTGTTAGCGTGTTAGCGTCAGAGTGTGTATGTCAGTATGTGAGAGACATCATCTCGGTGTGACAGGACCTTCAGCAGCGCTTGAGGAAACCCGGCTGTTGTTCACAGAGAGAGAACACCGGTTCTCAGAGGAACTCGCAGTACTCTTGGGGTGCTAAGCTGTTATGTCACACATACAGTAAAATAAATCAATACGGGTTTAAGTTAGCAGTGTTACAGTGTGATATATACAGCACTACGTAAACTGATCTTCAACACTTAAAGAGCAACATTTGTCTGAGTCCAACCAGAAATACTAATTGCTAAGTTCAAGACATATCTGAGTATTAATACTCCCCATTTTACAATTAGTCCAACTACAAACGCAATCAAGTCCAAGATGAGTCAGATTATGTTTTATATGCTTTATAGTCCAAGTACCACACTTTTCACATTATTAGGTGCTCTTAAAATCCTTTAATAACATAAAATGCTTCTCATGTATGAACTTTATCAGTCAGGTTGTAAGGAGCAATAAAGCCTCTCTGCTGAGTTTCAGTTTAGTTCTCCAGCACCAAGACTGGAGCAGTATTAGCATTAGTCACTGACCACGCTAAGTGCTAACTTTGTTGTCGTTCAGAGGTAAGTATTATTAGCCTGTAGCCTGCTGCTGACCCTGGCTAGCACTGCTGGAGTAGCATTTGCATTTGCTGCTAATTAGGTGAGTATTATCAGCCTGTAGTCTGCGTGTTTACCATATTAAAACAAGCTATGTGGGACAAACATCTAGCTAATAATGCCCTGGCTTACCGGAACACCCAGAATTTCCTCAGTGAAACGCTGTTGGGAGGCATTTACTAGCACTAGCGGTTAGCTGCTAATGCTAATGCTTCTGCACTCAGCCTTAGTGTAAATCTGGAAATTTAAGCTTACTGTAAATAAATGGAAGCTCTTTACTCACACAAATAAACTGTTTTTTAGGAGAGAAATCTGTGTAAATTAACATCCAGCGCTTATTTGACTTTAAAAGAAAAAGTTTTTTTTTAGAATTACAGTTTGGTTTATTTAGCTCAACTTTACTTAGATTAGTTACCCCCCTGTTCCTTACTAGTGTTGCATAATGTGCCTTATAATCCAGTGCACCTTATGTTTGAAAATAGACCAGAAAATAGACGTTCAATAATAGTGCACCTTATAATGCAGTACAATCTTTTTAGTGTCCAAATATAAATACTTTCTAGTCGAGTGCAGGTATAAACATTATTAAGAAACAGTACTAACACCTCAAGCCTATAGAGTCCAAGTATAAATCGTTGCTGTACAATGAAAAACAAGTATCTCCAAAACATTAACTTTACAGGAGAGAGAAAAAACCTTCTAAACTTTTAATAGAAGTCAATATAAAAAGAGTTAATTTTAGGTCATTTTTTAATAATTCTATTGGTCCAAATCATTAAGAAATTTTAAGAAAGTGTAAGGGAGAGTTTGTTTGTTCAAATTATGTACTAAACTAAAAATCGTCAAAAATGGAGATACTTGTTTTTCATTGGACAGCGACAAAATACTATTGAGTCCAAGTCCAAAACAAGTCTAAATACAAGTCCAAAGACAAATGCTACAAATTTTAAAACAAGTCCAAATACTTGTTCAAACATAAATACTTTCAATTTCAAGACTTATTCTTTTGAAGACAAACAGTAAAGTAAAATACCGGCAAGTTTAAGGAAAAATGCTTTTAAACACATGGCAACTCTGAGGATAATTATCAACTCCAAAAACTCAGATACTTAAATACTTCTACATGTATGACAGGTTCAGGGACAAATACAGAAGCACAGTTAAATGTCAGAGTGTGAATGATAATAGTGCTAAAATTAAAATACGTTGTCAAAATTGGTTTACCCAGATAGCAAATATCACTCGGGCCATTTCTGTTTGCATCAGCCTGATGCCGGTTTGAATGTGGACCCAATTCTGATCCCAAAGTTTGGCTCACATATAGGTCTTGCCAAGAAGAATACACCGATTAGCTTAAACCACATGTACGAACACCCCGGTTGCCGAGTATAAAACCCATTTGCCAATTTCCCATGACTGATGCAGAGTCTCAGCCAATGCTGCCATAGATCAGCCGGTCTTGGGCCGATTATTCATACTATCTGGATAACACCAAAAAAGTTGCAGTGCTTGGAAGTACTGACATCACATTGAGGAGGAAAGGGGGCGGGTCCTTTAGCTGGTATTTAGAATGTATTTAGCAGAGGCTTCAGTTGTTGGTAAGGGTAGAATTTCAGTCTGAACAGATCCAAAATAAAACATTCCAAAAAGTAGATGCCTTAAAACCAAGGCAGTGGTTTACACACACACACACACTCTGAGGCCGTAATCGTCTCTCTGGGTTTGACATTATCAGTGCTGATGTAGCAGAGCGCTGACATTTACAGCAGATCTGAGCCGACAGTCCACAGCTGGATTTATTAATATTACACTACAGCAGATCTACAGTACCGGTACCAAGTCTGAAAACAACACTATATACCAACAAATGTACTGAGACAGCTGATCATCCACTGCTTCCTCTGAATTCAAGAGAATTAAAAGTGTTTATCCTGCTTTTTATACTGTCTTTATAATGTCTCTACTGCCCAGAGAAGACTTTCTTCTAGATTCTGGACGAACATTGCTATGAGGATTTGATTGCATTCAGCCACAAGAGCTAGTGTTAGTGATATCAGGATTTAAAAAAAATATAATCACCACCCCACCTCGTCCCCAACTTCTCTTTCCAGCTCACCCTATCACAAAAGCATTGGATGGAGCACCATCATTCTAGAAAACACAGTTCCACTGCTCCACAGCTCAAACTTGGGGATTTATACCCCTCTAGCCCACACCTGGCATTATTCATGCTGTCACCAGCTGTGAGTGCTATTCTATTGGTAATACTTCTCTTCTACAGGGACTTGACAAGCTCATTTGCACATCTGTGGCAGCAATTAGTGCAGCTTAGAGTAGTTGAATAATGCATTCATTAAAAGGCGTGTCCACAAACACTGGGTTTGGCTTAAGTGATATAGGCTAAATAGATGGAGCTAAACTGCTGTAGTCTGAATGGGTGGGGCTTAAACTGCTGTAGGACTGACTGGGTGGGGCTTAACCACTGTAAGACTAAATGGATGAAGCTAAACTACTGTATGCTAAATAGATGGGGCTAAACTGCTGTAATCTGAATGAGTGGGGTTTAACTGCTGTAATCTGATTGGGTGGGGCCTTACTACTGTAGTCTGAATTGGAGGGTTAACTGCTGTAGGCTGAATGGGGGTGGGGCTTAAACTGCTGTAGGACTGACTGGGTGGTGCTTAACTACTGTAGAACTGAATGGGTGTGGCTTAAATGCTGTAGGCTAAATGGGTGTAGCTAAAGTACTGTAGACTAAATGGGTGGAGCTAAACTGCTGTAGTCTGAATGGGTGGAGCTAAACTGCTGTAGTCTGAATGGGTGGAGCTAAACTGCTGTAGTCTGAATGGGTGGAGCTAAACTGCCGTAGGCTGAATGGGTGGAGCTAATGTGCTGAAGGCTAAATGGGTGGGGTTAAACTGGTGTACCCTGAATGGGTGGGGTTAAACTGCTTATAAAGTAATGTTATCAGTTATATTAATTAATATGGAAAATGTCTAAATATGTACAAAGTAGGTGATTGATGTTGTCCAAACCTGTTTCCATTATTTTGACCAGTATTCTGTTACAGAACAAGCCATTAAACTGTTCTATATGAACTGTATTAACTGATTAAAATGAAAGGCTAATGGTTTCTATGAATGTCTGAAAGATAGATGTATGTAATAAACACTGAAGGTTAATAGTGTTATTTGCGTACGATGAATCTGTTAAGTGACAGAAGTCGAGAGTAACCGTAACCGAAGTGTAACCATGAGCTAAATTAATTACAACATTTCTGCCATCTCTAAAGGTAATTAAATTTGTTAGAAGGTTGATCATATATCATGGCGCTGGACGGTTAACTCCGGTCCCACGGCGCAGGCGAGAGCACGGCTCGGTCCGGTATCTACAGTAAAGATCACACACTCTGAGTGTGCCAACAACCGGAGCACACTGCAGTAATTACACCCACTTTACTGCCAGGTCCCCACGGCAACAACACCTATAAAAATCAATGACGGATGATGAAATGCTCTCTTAACCCCACAGCACAGATTACCCAACACCATGCCCAACAATAACACACCCCTCACCATCTCCTCGCCCATACTGCTAACTCTACTGTAGCCTGATAACAACAGAGTGACAGGGTTTGATAGAACATGATTGTATTTGTTGGGCAAATGATGGTGTTTGATTTAGAGAATGATGGTGTTTAGTCAAGAGTTGAGGTATTTGGTGAACAATTATGATGTCTGGTGATGGTGATGATGTTTGGTGAAGACTGACACGTTAAAGAATTATAGAGTTTGGTGGGAAATAAAAGTGTTTTGTTTGGTGAAAGAGAATGATGGTGTTAGATAGATAATGATGGTGTTTTATGTTTAAAATGATGGTGTTTGATGTTGAAAATGATGTTTTTTGCTAAAGAATGATGTTTTGTTGCTTAAGGTTGATGGTGTTTTGTAAATGAAAATGATGGTGTTTGATGTTTACAATGATGGTGTTTGGTAAAAGAGAATATTGGTGTTTGATGTTTGATGGAGAATGATGGTGTTTGGTGCTTGATATTGATGGTGTTTGGTAAAAGAGAATGATGGTGCTTTATGTTTAGAATGATGGTGTTTGGTAAAAGAGAATGAGGGTGTTTGATGCTTGAGATTGATGGTGTTTGGTAAAAGAGAATGATGGTGCTTTATGTTTAGAATGATGGTGTTTGGTAAAAGAGAATGAGGGTGTTTGATGCTTGAGATTGATGGTGTTTGGTAAAAGAGAATGATGGTGCTTTATGTTTAGAATGATGGTGTTTGGTAAAAGAGAATGATGGTGTTTGATGCTTGAGATTGATGGTGTTTGGTAAAAGAGAGTGATGGTGTTTGATGCAGTGAATGATGCTAATGATGATAATATGTTCTGTAAATTAAGGGAAACTGTTGTAAGTGAGCAGTAGCTCCTCCTTTTGTAAACATCTGGAACTCATCTTTACGTCCAACCTGTTTTGCTTTCTCTGAACGTCATTCCGTTGTTTTTATTCTCTCTCTTTTTCCTCTTTCCTCTGAAGCCATCATTATCTTGTCCGAAGCAGCCGGTAAACCCTGATCCCTCTTAATCTCCCCATAATAAGCCCTGCCAGTCACCCGGCAAACGACACAACAGAACCACAGATGCTGCAGCAGAACCGGACCGGACCTCCACCGGCTTGGAAAAAGCCTCCACCAGTGGAAAGGAAGAGGCTGCTGAAGATGACGGGCACAGCACATTCTCTGTAAATGTGCCAACCAGAAAACGCTAGCAGGCAGTCCAGCGAGTAAACACACAGACACACACACACACACACACACATACAAGCACTCGCAAATAAAATGCCTCGGTCCACAAAAACGTCCCATTAACTTTCCAAAGCAACGGAGTGCTGTTAAATTCTTGTTTGTGCTAAAAAGAAAATCAATAGCTGGAACTCAGACTATTACACACTGCAGCAGAGTTGGTACCACTATTATACCACTAATCTAGAACCGATACATTACAGAGAGAGCCCTACACTTCTAACAGAACCGTGTGGGGGGGGGGGGGGGTAGGTGGGGTGGGGGCTAGTTCTATACAGGTTCTATAATGATCCTGGTTCTGTTACTCATTAAATGAAGGTTTTAAAACATATAGCCCACATCACCTCTATTTCCAGCAGATAGACAAACAGACAGACAGATAGATCAATGGATGTAAAGATGGATGGATGGACAGGGATATAGATGAATGGCACACATATGAATCGCATGTAGTAGCACAGCCCGACATCTGGCCTAGTAGTCCTAATAGTACTGGAAACACTGAAAACACAGCAGGGTAAGAAACTTTGATGTACCTTTCCAGCTGTGATCTGTGATGTAATGCAGCTCATGATAAAACAGTAAATCTAATAAAATTTCACGTTCAGAACTTATATAATCAAGAGGAAGATGGATGACACAAGCTATCAAACCAAGCTAAACTCCTTGAATTTTTGTACAAATAAATGCTCTAAATTACAATATTTTTATTTGGAATTTGGGAGAAATGTTGTCTGTAGTTTATAGAATAAACAACAATGTTCATTTTACTCAAACATATATCTATAAATTGCAAAATCAGAGAAACTGATTCAGAAACTAAAGTGATCTCTTTTCTTTTCCAGAGTTGTATATATATATATATATATATATATATATATATATATATATATATATATATATATATATATATCAGTGGTGTGCAGTGAATATAATGGGTACCCCTTCTGCAACCACCCAACCCCCATCCCCCCCACCCCGCCAACGGCCGACCGACACATAGATAAATATTACAATAACTACATATTCTCTGTCTTGACTTAGTTATATTAACTTAATACAAATCAACAGCTACGAACTACAAAAGTATACAATAGACCCAACAATAAATGCTAAGTTTGCCTACAAGTACAACCGTTCAACAAAGATCACTCATTTGTATCTCTACAGGACGCCAGGGCAGCCAAAACATTAAGTACCCACAAAAACTCACCATTCAGGCGGCCTATTATGGTGAATTAGTTTCACATTGAAAGACAGCCTTTAAAAAGACTATTTAATATAATATGACAGAATATCTGTCTCATTTGCAGCCGCAACTCCATGATAGTTAGTTAACTATTGAACTAATCCAGCATGAGCTCCGTTTAAGACTAAGCAATGTGTAACACCTTCACCACAGCGCTGATTGGTTAAAACCGCTGCCAGTCATATAATGTAGCAACTGAAAAAAAACACAGACTAATGCTTTGAACTTGTTGCTGTTTTTTAATTTTAGTTAATTCATAAAATAATACTTACACTTACAATAGCTATGATATATATTTCCTGATTTAATATTATGTAATTATTTACATGCATTTATTGTCACCCCTTCTCTGAAGGGTTAGAAGGGCCTCACTGCACACCACTGATATATAAGGTTCTCTGTGTGAGATGTGAGGAGCTGGGTGGGACAGTGCGGCTGTCGGTCTCTGACAGATAGCTGTGGTCTCTGGATGACATGTTGAGTAGCATGTTTGTAAACACACAGAGCGACCGCACCGCAGCGCCGGGACACTGAAACCGTCCAATCCCACACCAACACACACTTACAGCTGTGTGTCCAAATTTGTTCCGACACCTGAGTACAAAATTAAAGAGGAGGCGCAGCCAAAAAAACACAGGCATGGGAGTAACTGTATTCCAGCAGCATGATTAGCATGATTATGCTAAGTGCTGGGTCTCACAAGTGTAAGCGTCCAAGTTTTCCCAAACTCAACACGTTTAGATTCAGACTGGAGTCTCAGAGACACTGGGACGAAAAGAGCAAATCACTATTTTTATAGTTTTTCCTTTATTTTTTTTTCTTTGGAAATACAGACCCTTGGTTAACCATTGGTAACGCATTACTAGGATGGCCCACACTAGGTGCCTCATAGATGCCCAACTAACATTCCACTGAAATTCAACTAACATTTAACTAAATGGCAACTAAATGCAAATTAACTTTAAGGTGAAGGTAAAAGATTCTACTTTAAACGTCATCCTACACCCAACACCCAACTTTAACCCTAACTCTTTTTAGGGTTTGGTTTGTGGTTGAGGTTAGGCTCAGGCTTGGAGTTAGGTTCTATAAAGAAGTTAATTTTAGTTTTAGCTAAATGCTACTTGCCAAACAAAGTGATACCAAAAACCTTAAAATTACCAGAATTAAACGTTTTGTGAACATTTACTGTATGTGTCGATTATATGCATTTATATGCAATTTTATTTTCTATAAGGAAAAAGTAAATGTTTTTATTTTAACAGGTAAATCATGAATTTGGGACACCTATTACTTTTATATTTGTGTTTTTAAATCCAACAAAACTAAATAAAAAAAATCTCTTAGTTCAACATTTTTTACTTTACAGACAAACAGTTTTTTGGTTTATTACTGACACCCCTCCTGCCAGAATTTTTTTTATTTTGTTTTTACAATTTTTTTTTACTCTGTAGGATATGCCCCTAAGGAACCTGGTCGCCATAAACTGGAGTTAGCCGCTATCTCTGTACTATATCGCCGATCAATTTATAGTGGGACGTGCTAAAGCTCAAAGTAAGCTCCGCCGGCATGCCTCGGTCCGGCCTCCTCCTGGATAAACGTTTCCGTGTCTCAAAGTGACACCGCATTATTCCAGTCGCAGCGTGTTGCTCTGTAATTAGCGGCCCGCTAGCCGACCTGTAGGGGCCACCTCTGCCAAATAAATCACCCGGCCCAGAAAAGTAAACAGCTAACCGGCAATTAAGAGTCTTTAACTTCCACACATACCGCTCCAGACGGAGAGCTGCAAAAAAGAGAGAAAGAGGGTGTATTTGTAGCATGGAACACTCCAGCTCTAATGTAAAGCTAAATGATATAGGGATGTAGATGGTATTATACCATATTACAGTGAAAGTATACGTTTTTTGGGGAAAAAAGTTCAAGGGAAACTTGAAAGGAGGCTCTAGTGCCTTGCTGAAGCCTCTAGTCTGGATACAGGATGAGATATGGTTGGGTATGGAGGTATACAGGTTCTTTATGGCATCCTGCAGCACATTTACCCACAGATGTTGTAGCTGGACCTGTAGATCCTGCTCTACACTCGTAGGTTACTGAAGCTGCCACCGCAGTTGGTCCCATAAATAAATCTGGTGAATGTTATTGAGAGCATTTTAGTTGTCAATGTCTAGTTGTAAATGATCTCTCACCAAGAGGTACACCACCCAAAACTAGCCTCTAAAAGCCTCACAGCTGAAATGTTAGATCAGGTCAGCATCTTTTTACATTAATGTAGGTGATGGTGGAAAGGGTCTGCATGGGTTCTCTGAGCTTGAACCCACCAGCAGGGGCACTACATGTGTTGTGACACGTTCATCCTTCTGCATCTCTGTTCTCAGTAGCTCTTCTGTCGGTTCCACCCAGATGAGACTGCCATCTGGTTATTGATCATCAGATGTTTTGGGTTGGTACTGCCCACCACTGCTGACCAGGAGTAACCACAGATAGCTTCATGACTCCATACTAATGGTCCAATTGTATGGAGATAATGATAATACAGTTGTATGTCCCTTGTCAAAGTGTCTCAGTTCCTCCCACTGTCCTCAAGAACAAAGTGTTCTGTTTGCGTCAAGAATCCAAACCTCCAAACGCAGCAACAATACCATATCATCCACCCTGTTACCTACTACACCACTATAAATCCAGCTCTCTGGAGTGAGCAGAAGGACTGGAGCATGTCTGGGGTGTATATATATATTTCACTCTTATCAGGTGTCAGTGGTTTCAGGAGTGCGTGAGAGTGTGTGGGTCGTCCCGGTGACGGCGGGTGAGCATGAAGGCAGGCAGTAATTGCGTTCTCGCAGGAAGCGGTGAGTAATTAGCCGGAGGAAGCAGAGAGAGTGAACTCGGCGTGAAGCTTCCCAGCCTACATTCTAACCCCGCGTAATCATCCCAGCAGCACTAAAACAGCCTTTATACTGCATTCATGCATCGCTTACACTTATAAATATATATATTAAGACAAATATTGGGACACCTGCTCAATTATTCAATGTTTCTTCAGAAATCAGAAAGGGTGATAAAAACAAATAGAACATTTCGACATGGAGTTAGTATACCAGTACTTTATGCCTATCCATTGCTGACATCATAGTGTAATCTCTACCCAATAAAAAAAAGCTCTCAAATGCTATATTTGATTAGTTTACCTTTTGGCAACTTTTTTAAATGTATTTTTAATTTTTATTCCGTTTACTTCCCTACTTACTCAACCCCCTCATTAGGACTCCCCCTATCACTAGTGATGCCCCAACACACCAGGAGGGTGAAGTTAGCACATGCCTCCTCCGATACATGTAAAGTCAGCCACCGCCTCTTTTCGAACTGCTGCTAATGCAGCATTATGGAGTAGCATCACAGTGCAGAGGAAAACGTGGCGGCTTCCGCGGTTCCAATACATCAGCTCACAGACGCCTTGTGCTGATTAACATCACCCTTTGGAGTAATGAGTGGAGAGAGCACCATATTCCCACCAAGAGAGAGCAAGAGTTAGGCCAATTGTGCTCTCTAACCTCTTGACAACTTTAAAGGTCTTCTTCTGCTAAAATCCACTTTTTTTTTGTTCTTTGTGAAATACAATAGGTCTCTATTGCTGTATATGAAACTCTTCCTCAACCTCCATTCTCTACAGAAGCAAGTAAAATAAAACATTCAGAAAAACGAGCCGATCTGGAAAAGCCCCCGTGTCTACATCAATCTGTAAATTAGTATTCATGGCCTTGCCCACTTTTGACAGGAGCTAATAGTGCTAGAAACAGCATGGCAGTTCATTCCTGTGTTATTTGTGAAAATAGCACATCAGTGTTATATGTTTTGCCCAGTTATTCAGAGCTAAGATACAAATGGTTAGAATTTGTCTATGGAACACCACCAGCGAAGTACAAGTGAGCTAGGTAGGTGTATGTTTAAAACAGTTCTGTTTACACTACTTACTTATATATCTAGCTATCTTGTGTAAGCAGAAGTGGCTAATCTAGGTCCAGAAAAAAATCCACCCCGGGTTATTGTTCAAACTACCTGAGCGACTCTGCTGCAGCTCACCCAACAAAACCCTGGGGTGGATTTTTTACTTTCTGGATCTGAACTACCCATCTCTGTGCAAGTAAATAGGTCCCCAAAAAGTGCAGGACATCCTGCAGCCACAAATGTGTTGCTCCCATTCATCCAACCGGCTTTTTTTTTAGTATTATAATGTTCACCCACACACAGCAAGGGTTTCCCAGGAATGTCTCCACCAGATTGCTACACTTCATTGAGTACTAGAAGGTAATACAGCCTCCTTTCACAGTGTACAGTGCAGTGTTTTCTCCAATGTTTGTCAGTGAGTGTTGATCAGGGCATGTTGTGATTGAAAGAATGTTCAGAAATTATTTAGACACAATAATAAACTGCATTAGGATGAAAGCTGAGCATTGATGACTGAGGAACTAACAAGAACCAAAACAAAGTTACTAGCAATGATCTAAAGAGGAACTAAACAAGAAACTGATGAGGAATACATAATGAACTAACAAGAATGTAATAAGGAACTCATGTGGAACAACTGCGGAACTAATAAGGAGCAACAGAAACATGACAGCGAACAGATAACAATGAAACACATTCACTGGCCTGCTGTAAATGTACACTACATTAAACTAATATAGTGTGTTCAAAAGGTTGAGGATCGAGGATCTAATGTGTAAATAAACAGGAAGTAATTAACAGGAACACTGACGCAGAAGATAAACCACATAAAACACATTCAGGTGCTGGAGGTAAATGTATCCTAACCTAAGGTTGAGTATTTGTTTATAATCGAGGAACTAACAGAGAAAATAACAAGGAACTAACAAGAAACTAATGAGGAACATTGAGACAGGTTATTATTATGCAGGAGAGAACCCGCATTCACCACGTGGAGAGTGTGGAGGTGAATGAATCAGCGTTTAATACAGAGTGAGAGAGAGATAGAGCTAAGTTCATTGTCTGCGCTGGATTATTAATTATCCGACCTTCTGCGTCTGCCAGCTTCTGATTATAAAACAAATATGGAGACAGAGAGAGAACGTCTGATAACGTCGCTTTCCATTCAAAACACACGCACACACACACACACACACAAGCACACACACCATTCAGATCAATCTGTGTACCCATCTGCCTGAGCAAATGTGATCTGGGCGTAATGACTTTTTGATGCAGACGCTAACCTGGGATCTGTAGCCGGCTGGCAGTACCAGCGGCCGCCACCGAGGGGAGCCGCCGCCACTCTGGGACAGTCTCCCGGCAGAAACGCAGGATTTCTTTCACCGCAGGCAGCAGAACTTAAAGAGGCAGGAAAGCAGAATGTGCTGAGTCATTTTCATCCACTTACATCGAGTGGAAAGAGTCCGGCGGAGCGAGAGACCGCGAGAGTAAACGCTGCAATCCAAACTCACGGCTCTGAGACTGTGCTAACACTCACAACTCCTCAAACCATTCACTATAAAGCAGCCCCTCATCACCCCCGACCCAGCGGGGCAGCGCGGTGTACCACCCTCAGACTCACTGCCAGAGAGCGCATCCCACGACAGATCACACACACCTATACTCCTCTGTTTATGTATGCAAATGTGTGTCTGTATAATGCATTGCATATCATCCATCACTGACACAGATGCAGTACAGAAAAGTAATGCCAACAGAATGTCTAACAGAGTCTGAATGCAATCAAATCCAAATCCATCCAATGTTTCAAAACCTAGTAGAAAGTACTGCATGGACAGTAGAGAAGCAGGATTAACTCTTTTTAAAACTCTCGATTTCAGTAGATATAAAAAACGAGCAGCTGTCCCATTATTTCTTTCTGTATAGTCTAAATAGTTCTATATATAGGTATAATGTGTTATAATATGGTGCAAAAACCTCAGTATAGACAATTCAGGTTCTACATTAGTAATTTTTCTCTTTTGTTGGCGCTTCTTTGTGATGTATGAAGCTTTAGAGTAGAGTTCCAGCAGTTGGAAGAGATTTAGAGGAGTCGCACTGTATTTTTGTACTATTATTGTGCCTCCAGTTACTAATTACCCCTTTAAAAAAGTAACTTAGTTACTTTATTGATTACTTCATTAAAAAAAAAAAACTTACCAGCAGTGTAGAAAAATAAGTTATAATAAGTTACTATTAACTTACTTTTAAGCTACTTTTAAGTTACTGCTGCCTCAACATAGCAGTTTTTCCAAAACTCACTTTATTTATCTCTCTCCTCCCTCCAGTGTTTGTGTCGCTGTGTGGTGGTATTGTGTGTATGTGTGTGTGTGAGGTGGAGAGAGAGGGATGCTCGCAGTGTGTGTGTGTTGTGTGTGTTAGCTCGCTAGGCTGTTTTTATTTTGGCTTGATTGTGGCCGACTGTACATGTCTTTCTCAACACGTCCAATTGAACTTTACAATATCTTTTTATAAAGGAAAATTACAAAAAAGTAACACACAGTAACTTGGATAAGTAATTTAAATCTGGATTGGAAATAGTAATGTGTTATGTTACTTGTTACTGAATAAAAATGTTAAGATTAGAGTAGATAAGTAACAGGTTACTGACATTACTATGTGCATTATACCAGTGGATATTATATTTGGATTTTACTAGTAATACTGTAACACAGTGTTGGACGGAGTGGATAGAAGAAGGCATGCAGCAGCAACATGAAGAACCTAGGAGTTCTACACCAACCATTCTGAGGGAGAACTGATAGACTGTGTGGCGTGTGAAGCGACCCAACAGCCACGACTACGGATATTCAGCAAACAGTGATGCACTCAATAATTCATCCCTTTATCGGCAGCACCATTGGCAGACGGCTGAACAACGCAAGACTACATGAACGCAAACCAGTAGCATGACTGCCCTCAACCTCATATCAGTGTCATCAAAGACTGCAGTGGTTTCTTATCAGACCAATGAATCCATGTGTGTGTGAATAACCTTCCTCAAGACACATGGAATGAGAAGAGGTGTGTACAAACTTTTGACTGGTCCTGTACATACACAAGTAGAGGTATTAGAGGTAAGAGGAGATTGCTGTGAATGTTTTCCAGTAAAAGGCGTTAGTCCTGATCTGATAAACATCTACCACTCTTTTACTCACCACTGACTCATTCACTCACTGACTCTTTCTCTTTCTTTCTCTCTCTCTCTCTCTCTCTCTCTCAGCTGAGTCATTCTCACTCTCTCTAATAAACGCTGACCACCCTGTTACACCACTTCCCGCTTTCTGAGTCATGTGACCAGTAGAGGTCAAATGTCACTGGAGCAACCGATGTTGAGGATTTCCCCTCCACTCTCACTAAACCTCTCACATCTCTCTCTCTCTCTCTCTCTCTCTCGCTCTCTCTCTCCTTCGCTACTCAGTTTCCTCTGTAAACCTTCAGCTATACTTGCCACACACACACACACAATTACACACAAACACAGACTCACACACTCTCAGCGCTACAGAAACAATAGAAAGTTGAGAGGAAAAGGAAACACATGAGTGGCCACCAGACCAGAAGTTTCATTCTTCAAAAAGAACTCAGACACGGGATGATTCCCCATAGTCAGACACCAGAAAGAGAAATAAAGCCACCACTATAAAGCCCTGGAGATATTTGTCACCACAGTGCATCCATGTTAAAGTCTTGAGGGAATCCGAGTTAATAATACTTCATCACGCCCAGCACAAGTGCTTTAGAAAACACTGGACCATGCCACAAGAGGGCAAAAAAAAATGCCAGCCCCACTCTCCTATAATAAGCCTCTCAGAGCCTAGGTTTGGGTAGAGATTTACAACATTTCTGTAAGAAGCACTAGAACACTAGAAGATGTTTCCCAGTTGAAAGACTTTGTAAGAAAATATATATCACTGGACTTTAGCAGAGACAATCCAAGTTATGTTTGGGATCTGATGACAGTAGGGTTTGAGTACGGAGGCTTTGTGATGTTTCAATCCTTCCTTTGCTGTGCACTGTAAGCCCGGATAAGTTGAATTTACTTAAAACATTTGAGGAAACTGGTTGTTTTAAAAAAAGTTAAGTAATGGGTTATAAAAATTTAAGTTAGCATAACTTAAAACATGAAGTTATTACAACTAAAGAGGAAGTTGATTTAGCTTGTATTTTGTTATACTGTAAGACCGGATAAGTTGAGTTTACCTAACTTTTTTAACTTTAAGTAATGAGGAATGAAAACTTTAGTTGGCATAAATTAAAACATCAAGTTATTACAACTAAAGGGGAAGTTGATTTATTTGTAAGGTAGCCCAGGGGGAATCACTACACACTGATGGTGAGTGTTAGTCAGAAACTGTTGGACACACCCAGTATGCAAATAGATTGTGACAAAAGGCCAATGGAAAAGAATCTGCCAATGACAACAGACTAAACTCAGTTATTATGAGTTGGTTCAACTCAAAGATCTCAGTTTGAATGTAAATGTGCCCACACATGTTCAACTAACCCAAAATCTCCAATTTTATGAAAAACAGACTTAAATATTTTGAGTTTAACAACTTCTGTGTTTACAGTGTGGAGCGACACACTGCCCCAACTGCTGGTGTGATGATCAGGGGAGCATCGCATACGACAGTCAGTCACCCCTAGTAGTGATACAAGGGACGCTAACAGCTTTAATGAGTAGTTCAAACTGGTATTTTTCAGCAGGATAGTACTAAAACCACACAGAGCAAGGGTTGCCCAGGAATGAAACCAAATTATAACACTTTCTTCTTCTGCCTGGTCTCCAGATTTATCAACAATCCAGCATTTACAGGAGTAGCTGGGACGGCAGCTTCAGCAACTTACGAGTGTAGAGCAGGATCTACAGACCCAGCTGTAACATATGTGGGTACACGTGCTGCAGGATGCCATAAAGTATCTGTATTCCTCCATACCCAACAGTATCTAATCTTGTTTTCAGACTAGTGGCTTTAAAATAGTACTACAGCCTTCTTTCCATTATAAAGTTTCCCAATAAACATATAATTTCACTCTAATATTGGAATCACTCATATAATCATTACATTATATACTGGAGTATACTATAGAATTCTCCAGCCCTGATTCCAGCGCAGCCAGCAGGAACAGTCGGCTGCAGACGGCGTGTGGAGCACATGTGGATGAAAAAAAGGGAATTGTTTAAATTTAGACGTGAATGCTGATTTATAGATGCTTTGATTTGCACTGTGGTGTTTTCAAAGAGCTAAGAAATGAGAGTGTTTACAGGTTGCTGAACTGAGCTTTAAAAAAGCTGCAGCTAAACGTTCTCTATTCTGTCTGATCCAAACAACAGAACTATGAGGCTGAAATCAATCAAATTGTAGCAACAAGTCTTTCTTCATTATTCATTCTCTCATCAAACATCAGTCTCTACATCAAACACCATCATTCTCCTCTTCAAACACCATCAATCTCAACCGAACACTGTCATTATCCAAAAAAACACCATCATTCTCTACACTAAACACCACCATCACTCTACACCAAACACCATTATTCTCTAACATCAAAACCTGTCATTTACTAACATCAAACACCATCATTCTCTAACATCAAACAGCGTAACGTTCTTCATCAAACAACAGCATTATCAACACCAAACATCATTCATCTCTACATCAAACACCATCATACTTAACCAAGCATCATAATTCTCCACCAAACACCATCATTTTTCACATCAAGTATCCCATTGCCTACATAAAATGCCATCATTCTTTTCACCAAACACCATCATTCTCTACAGCAAACACCATATCGGTCTCTACATCAAGCACCACTTTTCTTCACCAGACACCATCATTTTTTAACATCAAACATGATCATTCTCTACATCAAACACCATCATTCTCTACATAAAACACCAGCATTCTCTACATCAAACACCATTATTCTCTACATCAAACATCATATCAGTATCTACACCAAACACCATCATTCTCTACATCAAACATCATATCAGTCTCTACATCAAACACCATTATTCTCTACATCAAACACCAGCATTCTCAACACCAAATACTATTATTCTCTATATCAAACACCATTTTCTATATCAAATACTACCCTTCTCTATATCAAACACCATCAATTTTCTATATAAATACCATTATTCTGTTGTAAATTGAGTTGTAATGTATAATGTTGTGGGTAAAGTAGTGTAATGAATGTTGTTAGTACTGATTATCAGTATTAGACGTTAATGCAGAAATCCCCTGCTGTTCTCCTCCACCTGTCCTTCCTCTCACTCCGACCCGGTGCTCCAGCTTTAAATCTTGGCTACATGTGTGAAACATCAAGGCCAGCCGGTCTCGGAGGGTTGTGCAGTAAACAGGCCGTTGGGCGCCGTAGGAGGCAGGAGTTTATAGCTGGATTTACTGTGGACCTTCACACAAATCCACCCGGCCCGCCAAAACCTTCACAACACCTTTTATTCATTTAACGTTTAAATACTCCACAAAACTTCACTTACAATAAACTGCCTGCCTCCTCATATTCTGTTAGATTTAGATTGATTTTTAAAGGGGGAGTGTAATGCAATTCTGTCAGAAACCAAAATAAACTGTAAGATAAAAAGCATTTAATTGCATTTGGTAAGTTCTTAATTACAGAGTAATGCTATAACAGCATTCTTACACTGCAGAATAACTGTAACACTGCAACAGATATATGATATGTAACAGTTCTGTAACAATATAACATGAAATTGTTTTACACTTATCTCTCTAGAACACTAGATCTAAATCTCATGCTTAAGTGCTTTGCGAAAAAGGAACATTTTAAGATCCTTTACAACATTGTTACAATAATGAAACAGTAGTGTAACATTGAAAACACAAAGTAATAGTAACTGTATTATAATGATGTAACAGTAATTTAGAAGTATGACAGAAATATAAGAGTATAGCTGTATACCTGTGTAAAGCAGTAATGTAACACTGTAACAACAGAGTATGAGTAGTAATGTATCTGTGTTATGGCATCACAACAGTGTAACACAGTACAGTACAGCATTACTGTATATAACTGAAATGCAAATGTGCAGCAGAGCAGTATTATTCTAAATTAAATGCAATACTGTAACAATAATGTAAGTGTGTAACTGTGGTGTAGCAGTGTAACAGTAGCGTAACACTGTATTTGTTTTGTTCTAAAATCAAACAGTCTGAAAGAGCCGGGACGCACAGTCTGGATTTTTTAGCGTTTTATCAATGGAGCTCTGAGTCTGAGAGAGAGAGAGAGAGAGAGAGAGAGAGAGTCTGGGTGAAGCTGATGAGAGAATCATGTGGTGAATCTGTCTGGTGACATAATATAATATTAAAGCTCCCCCCGTCCTTCTCTCTCTCTCTCTCTCTCTCTCTCTCTCTCTCTCTCTCTGTCTGTCTCTCTCTCTTTCTCTCTTGCTCTGTTTCTATTGCTCTCTCTCTGTCTCTCTCTCTTTCTCTCTGATAGGTTCTGAAATATGATCTTCCTCAGCAATCGATTTTCCAGCTCACTCGTCCTCCTCTCTCTCTCTTCCCTTACTTCCTTAAAGGTTCCTATCACACACTGTGGCCTGTAGCGCACACACACACACCTGTCCTGTATTTTAAATATTAATATTTGGAAAAAGTATTGCTTTGTCTTCTTACTAAGTATATTTTCTTCCTTTGGAAATACGTTAATTGAAACATCTGTAATGTAACATTTAACAGCAATCATGTAACAAGAGTGTTACAGTGTAACAATGCAACACTAATAATAGTACAGTAGTATCACATAATGCTTTACTGCATATGTAATGTAACAGTGCAGTGTGATAATGTAACAGTAAAGTAACAGTACTCTGCAGTGTAATATTGCAATAGGAAGGTTTCACTGTATAATAGTGCTGTAACTGCTCTGTACTGTAGAGTGTATTTCTGCAGCTCTAAACTCGGACTGGAACTCCAACTGCTCTGAAATCAAACGACCCAAAAACAGCCCAGCCGAGCCGGGACGCTAAGAGCGTGATGATTTTTCAGAGCGAGAGAAAAACCACTAATTACAGTCAAAACCCCAACACACACACACACACACACACACATACTCAGAGAGTGCGGACAGCAGCGTTTTCCCTCCAAACATCGTGCAGTGACAGCAGTGAGTCATAGTGACAGAGAAAAGTATGTGTGTGTGTGTGTGTGTGTGTGTGGAATGCTTTGTAAGTGATCCAGGCGGCTGAAGTGAAGGTTTTTAATGCACAGTTGAAACCTGAAGCGTCCAGCCGAGCCAAATCTGCGGCCCAGCCAGTAATTCTCCCCACCGGCCCGAAAACAGATCCACCAGCGCCACAGGGGGAATACCCCGTCACACACACACACACACACACACACACGCACACACAACTTACACGCATGCACACACACACACTCTTACGGTTCAAAAGAGTATTATACAGAAGTTAAACACCCATAGCAACTACCTGAAACAACCCATCAACCACCTAACAACACCCATAGCAACTACCTGAAACAACTCATCAACCACCTAACAATAGCCATAGCAACTACCTAAAACAACTCATCAACCACCATACAACACTCATAACAACTACTTGAAACAACCCATCAATACCTTAGAATACTACATTGTAACTACCTAGCAACACCCATAGAAACAACCTTGTACACAATAGGAACAGCCTAACAACACCAAAACCACAGCAACCGATTAGAAACACATACATATAATACATAAAGGGTATTAAAAAGAGTTTATCCTGCTTGATATGAAGCAGGTACCTGATAAGTTGTCAGTAAACCTGGTGGTGCTGGTGGTTGCTGTGGGGTTCTGGCTAGTAGGTAGCTACTGTATGTTATCTCAATCTAGGTGCAATAGCATGTCTGATTCTAGGAGCTTGCTGTGGTATCTCACATGGCTGTGTGTGTTTGTGTGTGTGTGTCTGTGTGTGTGTGTGTGTGGTCTCTCAGTGGTTCCCATACCCCACTCTGAGCTCAGACACACAAAGACCTGCCATGTCCTTGGGTCAGACTCACTGCAAACACTCTTATCTCCAACTGCTGACCTCTGACCCCATCCATCTCCCGCCTAGAGAGGTCACATACCTGCACACACACACTTACACTCACACTATAAACACACTCACACTATACACACACACAGGCAGAAACTTTGACAGGCTTCAGGTAGGAACATGTTGAGTGGATGGTGGAGATCAGTAAAGTGTGTGAACTTTAGTAGAATATCCAGTAACAGATCTGTAGGTGGTTGCTGTGGCATCGTAAATGGTTGCTAGGATGTTGCTAAGTGGGTAATGTGGATAGGTGTTGTTGTGTGGAGTTTTTAGTCACCACCACTGTACTGTACATTATTCTCAATTCTCTTCAACATTTAACGTGTTGTGAGGTGGCAGCTATAGATTTGTTAAGCAGTTGCTATGCTCCTCCCCGTGGTTGCTAGGCAGCTGCTATGCTGCTCCCCGTGGTTTTTAAGCAGATGTTATGCTGTTGCAAAATGTTCCAAATGGTTGCTGTGGTGTTATAAGGCGATTGCTATAGGTCAACTATGCTGTTCAAACATGTTGATAAAGTGTTGCTAAGCAAATTCTTTGATATGGGTGTTGCTAATGGTTAACCAGGTAGTGGATAGAATGTTTTAGGGGTGTTGTTCTAGGAGACGTTGCTATGGTATTGCTTTACATTTGCATTAGTACTCAAGGTGGATCTATGCTTTTTAAAATGGTTAATATGGTATGTGTGTTTCTTACTGTGACTTTATAGGTTCAGAATTTCTGTTTTCATTCACCAACACTGTACACTAATCTGACTTTGAGGTGGTTGCTATGGATTGGCTAGGCTTTCCTTTTTCAAATGGTTAATATGGTGTTACAAGGTGGTTACTAGGGTGTTGCTACAGTATGTTGCTTCCCATGGTTCCTAGGCAGCTGCTGTTCCAAGTTGTTGCTTTTCTATGGTTTTTGCTAGGTGGTTGCTGTGGTGGTGTTTTCCTGTAAGGTAGGGGTACAGCATCCGTATTCTGTGACCTATCCTCGGTTCTGCTAAAACTGGTGCAAGTGTGGACAGGTTCCCTGAAAAACATCAAGGTTCTAATAAGCCTGAACAGAACCAGTTCCAGAGTTCTATTTGTCAAAAAGGGCTAACCGGGGTTTTTAGTCCTGGATTAATCCCAACATTCCCAGTCCCAGGAGAGAGCAACTCCAGCTACCTGCAGCTGATTAACACACACACACACACACACACACACACTGGGCTGCTGGTCAGGGAGGAAGTGTGTGAGTGGTTGCCATGGTGACCAGTCAGCAGGCCCTAGTAATCCACTGACACACTGAACTGATTACATCTGCTGCTCTGAATTCAATTAGTCCTGCCTGTAGTGCAGAGATAAGCCTTGCATGGCCTTAAACAACACCAGAGAGAGAGAGAGTGAGTGAGTGTGTGTGTGTGTGTGTGTACTTATGTATTTTAACGTGTGCATATGCAAATTGTCAATGACCAGTTAAATGCAAATAAATTCAGAATGACTGCTCAGGTAGAACAATTCCCTGGTGGTAGTTTGTATTGCGTGGTTGCTATGGGTTTGCTACACTGTATCAAGTTGTTGCAATGGTATTATTAATCCTTTTCTATGATATCCAACTTGACCCCAATATGGTTGCTAGATGTATGCTATGCTATGCTTTTCTTTTCTAAGTGTTTCTAGTGTTTTGCTAGATGGTTGCTAAGTTGTTACATGTGGTGGTTGCTTGGATGTAGCTTTTTGGTAAATAAATTGCAGAAAATTTGGAAGCAAATTTTTTTTCAGGTAGTTGGCATGGGGTTGGTGGGCAGCTGTTATGCACTTCCAAGTTGTTGCTATGGTGCAGGTGTTTCTAGGATATTTCTATACCTTACCACATTGTTACTATGGTGTTGCTGTTGTTGCGTATTTAATGTGGTTGCTATAAGGTTGCTAGTTGCCATGCCAAGCTGTTCTAGGTTTTTTGGCTTTTCTATGTTGACACTATGGTGTTCTAAGTAGCTGCTACTGTACGGGTATAACTATGCAGTACCTATGCTTTATCAAGTTGTTGCTATGGTATTGCAAAATGGTTAACGTAATATCTAGGGTAGTTGCTATTACGTTGCTAGGTGGGTGCCATGCTATTATAAATGGTTGCTACAGAATGGGTCTTAATGGATGTTTTTGGCTACTTAAACCAGTGGATGCGAGGATGTTGCTGGTGGTTGCTATGGTGTTTCAAGTTGTTGCAAAGGTGTTGTTTAGCAGTAGCTACTCTATGTTATTTGTGATGGTATCCCACTTGATTGCAAATATATATGTACTAAACCAATAGAGAATTTGTACTTTTCAATTATTCAATTATTGCAATATTAATGCAACAATAATACAGAACCAGTACTGAAGCTCCAGTGAAGCAGACTGGGTCGGTTTTGGCTTTGGCTGTGTGTGAGGAAATCTGCGCCAAACCACTGCTCTGCCAAACCCCCCACCACCCCATCCAAACCACGCCCCCAACACCCCCAACGCTCCGTACTCCGCACCCGTTCACACGACCTCCAGCCTCACTCCCACACACTCCTCACTCTCAGCACTCTGCAGGGAGCAAGGCATGCTGGGAACCAGCCTCGTAACCTCCCACTCAATGGCCACTTTATCAGAAACACCAACAGTGTGCTTTCACTCATTGGCCACTTTATTAGAAACTTTCACTCATTGGCCACTTTATTAGAAACTTTCACTCATTGGCCACTTTATTAGAAACTTTCTCTCATTGGCCACTTTATGAGAAACTTTCACTCATTGGCCCCTTTATTAGAGACTAGCCAGACAGGTACTTTAAGTGATGGGTTTCCGATAAAGTGGCCGCATTTAGAAAACCGCACGCATGCAGCTGTGCACCTGCAGACACACACTCAGATTAAACATTTACACACAGTAATGATCACACACACACAAACACACACACACACACACACACTCGGTGTGACAGGTATGGATGGGGGCTTTGTTGTGTTTAAGTGGCTGCAGGTGGATTTAGCAACCATGACTTTCCTGGAACACACTTCAGAGAATGAGGGCATCACACACACACACACACACACACACACACGTTTACTTCAAACGCAAAATATATGGTGGACAGTCACACAATGAAAGTATAAAAGCATAACAGCAGTCATGATGGCAAATCACACTGACACCCCCACCCCCCCAACCACACACACGCACACACACATTTCTATGGTACATACAGTATCAGTACTAATCCGGCAGTACTAGTCCTGTATAGATTCAGCATTAAAAAATGGCTCTAATGCCATATGTGAGTATTTAACACATACTTCTCTCTTAAATATGCAGTATTGAGCCAGCACTAATCCCACAATGTTTTCAATACTATATGAATATTCAACCAGTACATAAACACTACCAATCCAGAACTAATCCCCAACACAAAGGGATTTAAACAGTAATAGTCCCAGCACTTAATTTAATACTAATCCAAACCCAATTACTACTTAATCAGAACTAATTCTGTACTAATCCCAATTGCTGAGCCAATTCTTAATGATTTAAAACACTACATGCACACAAATACTAAATATAAATAAACTCCGTGCTGAATTAGTACTAATCCCACACATAAAGCATATATAGAACCAGTACTAAATTCAAACACAATCAAAACTGAACCAGCACTAATCCTACAATATTATTTAGTATTAAATAAGCACTAACTAATAAGTTCTTAACCCATACTAATCTCCTACATACCCAGTACAGTGATTACTAATCCCATGATCAGTAAACCAACACCATACAGTACAATCAGTACAAACTAAGCCTATCATTGACCCCAATTTAACAGTACTGACCCAGTACTAATCCCACATATAATCCGTACTAAACCAGTACTATTCCCACATATAATCCATACTAAACAGCACTATTTACATATATAATCTGTACTAAACCAGTACTATTCCCACATATAATCCGTACTAAACCAGTACTAATCCCACATATAATCCATACTAAACCAGTACTATTCCCACATATAATCTGTACTAAACCAGTATCAATCCCACATATAATCCGTACTAAACCAATACTATTCCCACATATAATCCGTACTAAACCAGTACTATTCCCACATATAATCTGTACTAAACCAGTACTATTCCCACATATAATCTGTACTAAACCAGTATTAATCCCACATATAATCCATACTGAACCAGTACTAATCCCACATATAATCTGTACTAAAGCATTACTAATCCCACATATAATCTGTACTGAACCAGTACTAATCCCACATATAATCTGTACTAAAGCATTACTAATCCCACATATAATCTGTACTGAACCAGAACTAATCCCACATATAATCTGTACTGAACCAGAACTAAACACATTCAGAACTGGAACCAAACCAATACCACTATTTTTCTGAGCAGAATGAGTACACACACACACCTCCTGACAGCAGCAACAGTAAGGTTTCATCAAAGCCTGCACAGAGTCTTTGAAGTAAAATTAACCAGAAGGCCGATGGGGCGGGATCTGCCCCGGGTCGGGGTAGTTTGGGGCATGTTTGTGTTTTACTGGCAGCAGAGCCCAATAAACCATGAGCTTCAGAGGACAGCAGTAAAGCACAACCGTATTAACCCCCATGTTTCCACACACTCCCAGCACTCCCAGTGTGGTAATAGGACTGGGGAGTGTCTAATGAAGACACTTTGTAGACAGGAATTCAAAACACTGCACACCACAGCATATATCACAATACTTACATTTACAGCTGGGTAGAGACTGTACCTCACACCTACCCTTAACCAGCAATACCCCAACAACCACCCGGGATACCACAGCAACAACTTGGCAACCACTCACACAGACACACCTGACAACATCTAACCACTTAGAACCCCAGTTGAAACTACCTGGAACATGATAGCAAACGCTAAGCACCCCAATAGTTACCATCTTGCAACACCCTAAGAACCACCTGAGACCCTAATTGCAACCACATGCAACAGCATAGCAATGACTAAGCACTCCGAAAGCAAACGTCCTGTCAACACTCTAGCAACCACTTGACAATGTTCTTGCAAACAATTCTAGTAAACACCTGGCAACACCTGAGCAACCACATCTGAACTAAATTGGAACATTATAACAATTGGTCAGAACCCGAACATCAACCACCTGGCAACACCTTAGTAATATCACCTAGGACAATACAGCAATAAACAAGCACCCCAAAAGCAGCAACCTGTTAAAACTCTAGCATCCACTTGGCAACACTCCTGCAACCACCTGGCAAAATTCTAGTAATCACTTGGCAACACCTAAGCAACCACCTGAGACCTAAATTGGATCACTTAGCACCCAACATCAACCACATTGCAAAATCCTAAAAACGAGCAACCCAAAAGCAACAACCTGTCAAAACTCTTTCAACCACTTGGCAAAATTATAGTAATCATTTGGCAACACCTGAGCCTGGGTCCACCTGGGACCTAAATTGGAACACCATAGCAACCACTCAGCATCCCAACATCAATGACCTGGCAACACCCAGAAAAAAAAAAAAACAATTGATAACCCCATACCAACCACCTGGAACCCCAAATGATAGCACATGGAACAGCATAGCAATCACTAAGTACCCCAATAGCAACCACCTGGCAACACCCTAGCAATCCACTTGGCAACTCTAGCATCCACTTGGCAACACTCTTGCGCCCACCTGGCAAAATTCTAGCAATCACTTGGCAACACCTGATCGACCTCCTGGCACCTAAATTGGAAAACCATAGCAACCACTCAGCATCCCAACATCAATGACCTGGCAACACCCAAAAAAAAAAAAAACAATTGATAACCCCATACCAACCACCTGGAACCCCAAATGATAGCACATGGAACAGCATAGCAATCACTAAGTACCCCAATAGCAACCACCTGGCAACACCCTAGCAATCCACTTGGCAACTCTAGCATCCACTTGGCAACACTCTTGCGCCCACCTGGCAAAATTCTAGCAATCACTTGGCAACACCTGATCAACCTCCTGGCACCTAAATTGGAACACCATAGGAAACACTTAGCACCCCAATATCAATCACCTGGCAACACCCTAGAAACCATCTGATAACACCATAACAACCACCTGGAACACAACTGACAGCACATGGAACAGCATAGAAATAACAAAGCCCCAATAACTTAATAACTCATCTCACATCTTATGGACAGAGCTTCATCACCACAGAGAAGCATGCAGCTCTGGGGGTGTGCTGAGGGTGTTTTTACCCCTCTAGCCCAGGCTCCGGTCTACACTCACTGGGCACAGTTCTCTTAGGTGCCCTTAGGTGCCCTTAGGTGCCCTCAGGTGCCCCCAAGTGACTCCATGTAAAGCTATTGGTCAGAGCTTTACTATGGAGATTATACAGCTGTAGGAACACCTGGAGGAATCTCCTGACACTCAGCTCGGGTTACAGTTTACATAGCAGACATATCAGACTGTGTTGCAAGTGTTGCGACAGCGTATCAGTGTAACAGTAAACAACCACAATCAGAACCGCGGAGAACCGAGCCGAGTTCCACATGCTCTCGTTACACCGGAACCTCCAGAGATCTGCAACATCCTGTGAAACAGTATTGTGGGAACCAGCAGACAAGGATCAGAGCACAGTTCACTCATAACTCTCACATACACACACACACACACACACAGTTGAGTTGCGTAACTGTGCTCAAACTGCTGCTCAACATGGGAATCTTCAACTGTAACTGAGAATTTCTTTGTGGTGAAAGTGTGTGTGTGTGTGCGCTGTGTATGTGTGTGTGTACGTATGGCCTTGGGCAATAAGATCAAAGCCCTACTCTTATCAGCGGTGTGAAGTGAGTGATCTAAGGAGGCTGTAGCTCATTCATCTGAGAATACACACACACACACATATACACTCAGACTGGGTTGTGGGTCTCAGGTAAAGGTTTTCAGGTCGTGGAGAGATCCCGTTTCCACTGAGATAAGAGATAAAAAAGGAAGATCTGAGGCAGGGTTCCCCCTTAAACACAGCCAGTCCTGCTTTAAGTTAACATATCTCTAAACGTTGTGTAATAACACATAAATGGAGGCAGACGGGTTCGATTGGTGATAAATCTAGAAAATCAGGCAGGCCGAGAACGTCCTGCAGTCTGGTGGAGAGATTCCTGGAAAAGCCTTGCTTTTTTTGTGTGGGTGAGCATTGTCCTGCTGAAAAATGACATTTGGAAGTTCTATCATGAGAGACAGCAACACATGTTTCTGCAGGATGTTTTGCACATATCACTAAGCTATTAGTGTTCCTCGTATCACTACTAGGGGTGACTGACTGTTGTATGTGATGCTCCCCAGATCATCAATTACACCAGCAGTTGGGGCAGTGTGTTGCTCCACAGCAAAGGCAGGAGTGAAGCGTCACTACGAGACCTCCATATACTCAAACTCGACCATCATCAGATCCCAAACAGAACCTGGATTCAAAGACGATACAAAGATGATACAGTTCCAGACCATGGCTAACGAAGGTGATGATGCACGGCCTAAAAAGCAGACAGTTCTGCTTTCTAGAAAGTATGTCCACTGGGCAAAATGTTTGTGTGACTTGCAGACAAAAATCTCTCACCAGGAGGAACACTACCCAAAATATGTATCTAGGAGTCTTTCATAGTGCAACTGTTGAGCTACACTTGTGTAATCACTGTAGGAGTCAGAACTACAGTAGATAAAGACACAGTTTACAGTGATTCGACTGTAACACTGATATAAGAAGCACTGTTAATGTGTAATTACACAGTTATTACACATATTACACACATGTATTAATCTTTGCAAAGAGAGAAAACTAAATAAATAAGACCATGAAGAACAACACAAGGATAAAGAAGATAATTAAGAAAATAAAGAAAATGAAGATGAGGAACATGCAGAAGACGAACATTAGAAAGATGAAGATGAGAAGAATGAAAAAGATTAGGAAGATGAAGAAGATAATGAGGAAAATTAAGATGATGAAGATTAGCGAGATAAGTAGATGAAGTTGAGGAAGAGGAGGATGATATAGATAAAGATGAACATGTTAAATATGAAGTAAATAATGATGGTAAAGATGAGAAAAATAAAGAAGATGGTTAAATAGTTCAGTGTGTGTGTGTGTGTGTGTGTCTGTGTGAGATGCTTTAGTCCAGACAGGAAAAAGGATGTTTGGGGGAAAAAAAGGAAACACACACACACTCCGAGGACCACGCTGGGCCCGGTCCATCCAAGGCCTTCACCTGACACACTTCTGTCCTTTTCCCAGCTGTAAAAACACAGACGAACACACACACACACACTAACTCACTCTCTCTCGTACACACACACACACTTTCATGCACTGCTGGAACGAGATCAGGAGCAGGTGGATGGTCTAATAGATCCTGACTCAGTTATATATAAACCCCGCCAGCGGTCAGCAATTACCTTCACCCAGCACTTCCTGACCGTCTGAAACCACACCACCACAGCAGGGTCACCTAGAGGTCACTCTACAGTGGGTGCTCTCACTTCTCCTCAGTGAGATCAGTTTTATTATTGTTTTTATATTAAGCCAGGTTTGTGGACGGTGGAGTGGATGGATGACAGTGTTTTAGGCTGTGATTGTGTCTATGCTACCTCCTGGCTCTTCTCTGTCCCATTAGTTAGTCCATAATAGTCAGACCTGCAGGAGCATTTCTTTTAAAAAAGGTTCTACCACGAATAGAAGTGTACTATATAAGCAGTCCTAAGCATGGGTTCTCTTGCTCATAAGAAGAGTGAAACCCTATTTGGTTAAATGTAGATCCATAAAGAATCAAATACATTTGAGTGCCATCTTTTGGGGAACTTAAGTGTTTTACAAGTCAAAAAACCTTTGTTGAAGTCTATACAGATCCTGTTCTACAGAACAAGAATATAAGTAGTACTGCAAGTTTAGGCTCAATCTTGCCTCCAGCTCTAAAACTGCACCCAAACCAGGACATTATTTTGGGTTGGGCCCTGAGGGGATTAAAGCTGTAACTGCTGCTGTTCCCATCGTAAAAATCTGTTTAAAATCAACAGTAAAGCTGCTAATACTGAAGCAAGAAATGGAGCCAAAATGATACAATCTGGCATATTGTTGAATTTGCAACTACAATCTGCTCAGTTGAGACCAGAGGTGGAGATCCTGAATGCGTCCAGGACCCTTAGTCACTTAATGCTGACAGACCCAACAGACAAGCTCCTCATACTGAAGGAACAAAGTTAAAATTGTACGCCATTTTGTCAAATTTGCAACTGGATTTTGCTGAGTAAAGATCTTACTTGTTTACTCTTATGGTAGATCTGTCCCTTTTCCTCAGACCAAGCATCCCAGACTGCTTTTATTGAGCTCACATCACAGCCTAAAGGGCCAGAAGCAGAGTCCACCATGTCATCAAATTTTATACAATGCTATAATGCGCCATGCTTTCCCATTTGCAACCAGAGTCTGCTAAGTGGAGACCAGATGGGGAGATCCCGGATCCATCCGGAAGCCTCAGGTCACTGAGTGTAAGCAGAAGAACCGAGGGATGAGCTCAGCAGTAATTATCGCCAGCAGCTTCTGTGAGAACACTCAGTCCAGTCCAGTCCGGAGCAAATCCAGCTCCAGTCAGCCCAATCTGATCCAAACCCAGCACTGCCAGCCTCATGCCCCATAATTCACCATGTCACCAACCCACGGCACATCCACACGCAAATATTTCAGCAAATTCACTAAATTACAGGCTGGGCTGCGGCGGGTACCGGAGTCCTGTTGGATCTATCAGCAGGAGATCATGTCGGAGGAACCGCAGAACAATCTCGCTTTTACAGCAGAAACGGGTCCAAAAAAATCAATTTTACGCACTTTTTCCCCTCACTGACGTTCTGCCTAGAGGTTCTGATACTCATAAAACTAGCAGAACCATCCAGAGTGCTGAGCTTCACTAATACACACACACACTGTGTCCAAATATTTATGGACACCACTTCTGATGAACCCACTATTCATCAAATTTACCAATTGCTGCAACAGATACGCAAATGCACAACTTGTCGAGTCCCTGTGTAAAAAATAAGTAGGCCTATTGCTGATAGAATAGGACTCCCTGAAGCAGATAAACAGCTTAAATTCTAATAGCAGGTATGAACTAGAGGGGTGTAAAAAAAACGCATCCATCATAGTGTTACAAGAAAAGAACCCTTTCCAGTATTATACAAAAAAACCCTGTTTGTTCAGAGTAAGTATTAATATTACAGTGATATGAGCTATCAGTGTAACGGTAAAGAAGCCCAGTTTACATGAGGGTTCAGACGAGGATGTGATTGATTTGTAGCTGAACTATCGCTTTAAGCTCTCACATTAGTGTTTGTGTTTGTGTGGCACGGTTGTGCCCGTACCATGCAGTGGAGGTGGTGCAGACAGGGAGCGCCGGGAGTGGCGGGAGGCTGCAATGCACACATTCTTTAGGGAGTCTTCTGGCAGAAGCTCAGCTCTAAGCATCCATTAGTGGACTCATTGCTCAGAACCAGACAGACACGGATGGGCCGAGCAAGGGTTCAGTGGGTTCACACTCCACCAGCACACTTAGCACAAACATCTCCTCTACATACTGCTGCCGTCTCAAGACCTTGCCTTAAGACCTATCCCTGATTGAAAATGTGTGGGAAGCTATTGAAATCTCTATCAACACTCCACCCCTACCACAGCATAATCTGTAGGAACTGTGTGAGAATATTGGAGCTGCATTGGATGGATTTTCACAGGACTCCATTAGGAACCTCTACAACTCCATGCTGAGAGGTCTGACATGTTGCACAATTAAACATGCGTTACACATTACTACTACTGTAAGTGTAGCTCAGTACACATATGAATCTACATGTATAATAATGTATTATTCCTACTAATTTTTATCTTCCATAGGAATAGAGTGCAATCACACTTCGTTCTGGGTGATGAGTGTGTATATAAGTGTATAGCAGTAGTGTAGTGGGTGTGGAAGTGTTGGACAGTTGTTGAACGGTTGTTGGACGGTTATACTGGAGGAACTGCTGAGAAGAGAAAACAGCACAGCCCATAAACACTAACAACCTGCAGACCTCAGCCAAGAACACACACACACACACATTTAAACACACACACACACACACACATTTACACACACACACACACACACACATTTACACACACACACACAGACGTTATTTCTGAGAGTGAGTGATTACGCTGGGTGGGTTTCAGAGTGCTGTAATTGGGTTTGTGGAGTGCTCTGGGAGTGCGTTTAGTAAGAGTGTTAACTGTAGGAGAGTAAACACTGCGCTAACACAGCACTAACACAGTGCCGAAGAAAGAACCGGAGTGTACAAACCCAGCAGAACCCCACAGAACCCACCACTGTACACTAAACACACTGTACACGACTACTATATTAATCAAAACGTTCACTGTACTGAACTTTCAGTGAAACAGATACAGAAACCCACAGACTCACCGATCTACAGATTACAATAACTATGATATGGCTTAGCAACCATCTGGCAACACCCTAGCAACCAACACCTATGCCATGGCAACACCTTAGCAACTATTACTGAAGTATAGCAACACCTTAGCAACCACCTAACAACACCTTAAAAGTTGTATAATTAAACTTCAATAATCACTAGGCAACACCAAAGCATCTTTTAACTTTAACACAACAACACCTTTGCAATCACCTTGCAACACTCTCAAACAGTCATTTTGAAAAGAATTTTGAAAAATTGGTGGAATCCCCCTGTGACTAAGCCAGTTTTTCCATTTGAGAGAACTGAAGCTTTACAGAAACAACACACACTCACTCACTCACACACACTTTCACAGTCCATTAGATGTGGTCAGTGGGACGTGCTCAGATCAGACGCTGTGTGTCCGGACCATACAGACGATCAGATCTGAAACCGGAACCTACGCCTTCCTTTCATCTTCACAATCCTGTCCAAAAGTATCAGGTCGTTCCCTCTAACGCTTTAAGATCCTCTTCCTCAGACAGCTGTATAACCTCTCTAGAGAAGCCCTGACCAGCCGTACGAGAATGATTTCAGATCACCAGAGATCACCTGAGATCACCTAAAATCACCAGAGATCACCTGGGGTCACCTAAAATCACCAGAGATCACCTTAAATCACCAGAGATCAACTAAAAACAGCTGAGATTACCTGAGATCACTTAAAATCACCAGAGATCACCTGGGGTCACCTGAGGTCACTATGCTCAGTGTGTGTAAGCCGAGTGTGGGCTGTGGACTAATTGAGTTTCAGGACTTATTACCCAACATCAGAATGTGATGCTCACTCTATGCTCTCACTATTGTGTGGCTGAATGCAATCAAGTTTTCCTCACAGCAATGTGCTCACATCCCAGAAGAGCAGAGCCTTTAATACTGTAAAGCAGGCCAAGCTACTGGATAATACAGTTGGAGCATCAGGCATACAAACACTGTACTCTCCTGACTGCAAGTAACCTCCCCCACACACACACTCTCATACACACACACACACACACACACACACACACACTCTCATACACACACACACACACACACACACACACACACACACTCTCATACACACACACACACACACACACTCTCATACACACACACACACACACACAGGGAGGGGAGGAAGCTGATGGAGTTTTTGCTTTTAGAGATTAATTTAGTCTGACTCACGGAATCTGATTATTCACCAACATGGAAACTAGCATGACTCAACCAACCACACTTATCCCTCCATCCCTCTATTCATCCCTCAAACCGTCCACTAACCCCTCCCACCCTTTAATCTTTCCTTTCTATCGCTAAATCTATTCCAGCATCTCTATATGCATTCCCACTTCCCAATGTCTCCCACTTTCCACCCATCCCGCTGTCTTCCTACTTATCCCATAATCTCTCCACTCATCCCTCCCTCTCTTTATTCTTTCCTTTCTATCTCTCAATCCATCCCAACATCTCTATACGCATTCACACTCATCCTACTGTCTTTCCACTCATCCCCCTATCTTTTCACTCATCTCCCTTTTTGCCCACTAATCTCACTCTTTCTACTCATCCCACTCTTTCTACTCATCACGCTTGTCTCTGCGCTCCTCACACTGTCTCTCCACCCATCCCGCTGTCTTTCTACTCATCTGTTCTTCACTCTGAACAATTTACTTTGTATATTATCTTTCTATCTTGTCTGTTTTCTCCTTTTGATTTATACTTTTGTAAAATGATTTCGCTTTCACCTCTCTCTCTCTCTCTCTCTCTCTCTCTCTCTCTCACTTTCTGTGTGTCTCTCTTTCTCTCTCTGAGATGAATCTTATGTTGTGGTTCACAGATGTTTCCCCCTTGTGCTCAGCCAACAGTGTGTGTGTGTGTGTGAGTGTGTGTGTTTGTGTGTGTGTGTGTGTGTGTGTGACCGGTGCATGCGTTACTGGGCTTACGTCGGGCTTTTAATCAGAGCCAGAACTACAGACAGAACCAGGTGCACAGAGAGAGAGAGAGACAGAAAGTGGTGAAGCAAGGGAGGAGAGAAAGGAAGTCTGATATCAGCTATCAAAAAGAAGACAAACGGAGAGGGAGGCAGAAAGGTGTAAGAAATGAAAGAAAACACCACACTGTAAAATCTTTACAATATTATTATTAATATTACTTCTATTTTTATATTATTTTTCAATTTTTTACTCTATTTTCTCCCCAATTTGGACCCAATCCCTGTTACTTCTCATCACTGTGATGCTCCTGTTGGTGATGACAAGCGCACATCTCTTCAGATACTCTTTTCCAACTGTCAACAATCAATGGAGCATCACTAGTCTGAATCACAGCGCTCGTAGGAAAGTGCAGAATCACCAGCTCTGATACATCACCTAACAGATGCCTGTACCAACCAGCTTTAAAATGAGAGGGATGAGGGGAGAGAGACAGCATGACCTTCTGTACCCTCCCAGAGAGAAACAGCATGACCTACTATATTCTCTCAGCTCCAGGTGTTGCATAATTTGTAGATTTGTAAAGTGTTTATGAACTAATTAAGAACCATTAATAATACTCTTAATAAGGGTATTCTTATTGTAAAGCAGTATTGATATTACATCAGAAAATCATTGAAAACCTTTCTTTTGATGGTTGTGTTTCTATAGCAGTGTTAGAACCTCAGGACATTAATCCGCTGCTGTTTTGACCTTTATTAATAACAGGGAAAAATGACTTCCTGCAGGAGTTATAATATTATGCAATAGTGTACACTGTGTTCTGCTCTGCTGACCCCAGTAAAATTGGGACAGCTGCTGGACGCTTTCATTCCTCTCCAGGCTTCTGATCTCCGAACCTCCCTGCTGTTCTGCTCATTTAGCTCGGACTGACTCAGCGTCCGATCTGATTAAATATATAAAGCTGCAGCGTTGAGTGCTGTTGTTGCTTCTAACAAACTTTCCCCAGAGCTGCTCCCCAGCAGAGCGAGTGGAGCGGGTGGAGTGACAGGTGGAGCGACGGGTGGAGTGAAAGGTAGAGAATGGGTGGATTAGTGGCCTCAAAACTATAACGGAGAAGATTTTAAAGCAAGAGGAGGAACCACTGAAAAGAACAGAGACTCAATAGCAGCATAAAAAACAAAGAATCGTGACTCAAGGGAAGCATCTTAAAGATCACTGAAAGGAACCTTGACTCAAATCTATATAATTATCAAGAAAAACTGTTCAGAGAAACGCAAATAATTCAAAAGAAGTCCTGTGAATACGAAGAACTTAACACAAGAACCTTCCTAAGAACATACGAAATAACCACTAAGAAGAACCAATGCTGAAAATGAGAAGATCTCAAAAACCAAAAGGCATATTTGCTGAGATGTTTTGAGTTTTTTAAGTGCATTAAGAAGAACAAACAACAGGAACCAAGACTCAAAAGAAGAACCTCTATAAAAGCATGAGGTTCCAAAACTTTTTCCTATAATAGTGACCAAATGAAAAAGCCTAATCACGAGTTCCTCAAATCTGCAGGACTGGACCTGAACACACTTGGCATGACCTTTATCTGGAACCCAGGTACTTCAGAACCCATCTGCAGGCCATCATTATCAGCTTTGACTGCTTAAGAGAAGAGGCATGACCTCCGTGCTCTCAGAGATATGAAGATGGTTCTGCCAGACCACCCATGACTGAGAAGCTCACATACACAAAATTCCACCGTTCCAAAACCTCTGTTCTCCGTTCAGCTTCTGCTGCCTGGAAACCCTGCCACTGCCCTCCCGCTCTCCTTGTGTGTCCTTCTGGAGTGTGTTCCCCCCAGCGTTCTGTTTACATTCCTCACTTTCACTCTATCGCACACACTTCACACGGGCCCAGGACTGAGCCCTGAGGAACACCGCTCTCTCCCAGCAGCACTGGGAGAGTAAAGATCTCTTATCTCATGGAAAGTGTGTGTGGTGATGGTTTGGGGGGCGTGTGGTGGTCGGGGGGGAGGGGGCGTGTGGTGGTCGGGAGGGAGGGGGTGGAACGGCGCTCCCTCAGATGATTTGAGGGAGTTTACGACAGCGCGCTCAGGCCGAGCGATTTTCTTGACAGTTCCTGGGTCAGATCAGTGACAAATAGCAGGACGGTTAATAGCACGGTTCAAATATCCAGAGTTTCCAGCCTCCTGGCCGTGCAGGAATCTCCAGGAACGCTCTGGTGTTCCAGTAAACTCTGAGACATCACGGTGCAGGGGAACTGTTGCAGGGGGACTGGCGAGGGAGACTCCTGCGTGTCACTAATTCAGCTCAGAGAGAGTGAATTCCTCATAGCTCCGCAACACAGGGAAGGAATTTAGAGAACAAACAACAGAACATTAAATAAAAGATATGAACGACTGCAGAGCAAATATAATATCTGGAGCAGACGGAACCCTCTTCCTCTAGCGGGAAGGGTACTGTGCTCACACCGCTACGCTATACTGCTAAACTAAACTAGGCTGAGGAAAACTAAACTGAGCAAAGAAATGTAGAAAATAATGTTTCTAATCTCTTTACAACAAAAGTTCCAAGGGTTCTTTGGATGATTCCATGGAGAACCAATTTTGAATCCAAAAAGAACTGTGTCAATATGAACCTTATAAAGTTTAGTGTCAAGTCAGTTCAGTTCTAATGGCTGAAGAATATCTGATCTTCTAAAAGGCTAAACTACCTAAGAACAGGAGGAAGAACCCTTAATGGCCCAAAGTGTTTTTATGGGTGCCATGGAAGAACCAATTTTGGCTCCAAAAAGAGACATGTCTAAACATTTTCTGACTGTGAACCCTTTATAGTTTTCAGTATGAAGTCAATTAAATTCAGTTTAGTTATATGCTACAGAAAAATCAATATACAAAAAAAGTCAAACATGATAAACAATCCTAGAGAGGAACCAATACCCCAAAAATAATCTTTTTTCTTACTTTACATCCCATCCAGCTGTAGGAAACTTAAGGTTATAATGTATATATTATTTAAAGTGTCTATCAACCTAAAGCATATCATCTAAAACAGTTTTGAAAAAAAAATGAAAATGTTACTACATTTTGTTTTCGGTTCATTGCTTTTTTATCATTATATTTGTAAATATTGTACATAATGAACCATCTTCTTTAATTTACATTTTAAAGCTTTTAATGATTGCATATACAGCACCCTTTATACACCCCTACACACACACACACACACACACACACACACACACATTCACAAGGCTTTCACACACCACAGCACACACAGAATAGGTGTAGAGTTAACCACCGCTCTAACAGGACCGACCGCATATTTACAGCACTGAGGGGAGGAGCTACACCCTGACCTCCCTCACCCACAACACAACACGCCGACACCAAAATCAAGAGTATTAAAAAAGTGTATTCTGCTTTTGTTGGAGTAACTGTCTCTACTGTCCAGAGAGGTCATTCTACTATGCAACTATGCAGCTCATCCCATCCAAATGTTTTGGATGGAGCTCCATCATTCCAGGTATTACAGTTCCACTAATGCACAGATCAATACTGGGAACTTTATACTGCAGCAAGTGCCTAGCAACCTCATATAGTATCAACCACCTGAGATACCACAGCAACTCCTTCGGACAGTCACCTCTTAGCAACCGTATGTTAATCACCTGGGATATGATAGCAATCTCTTAAACAGTAATGGCTAATGCTTAAAAATAGTACAGCAACCAAATTAAACCCTCTAGCACCCCCACATCAACCATACCATCTGATGATACCACAGAAATCACCTAGCAACAGAATAGTAACCACCTAAAACAGTATGACAAATACTAAGCTACAGCATATACACTACTTACAACAGCTACTGTATCTTAGCTATCAAAAATCATACCATAGCATCAACGTAGGTACATAGAAACAGGATAGTAAGTGGGGAAAATCCAGTCTCAATCTGACAAAAATCTGGTTTAACCAGTCCAAATTCTGTCAACCTGCCAGAGCACAAGAGAATAAAACTAAAAGCCTTCCAGTCCATTTGTATGTACCTCTTTTTGACTCTTTGCCTTTGAATTTATGAGTAACCACATAGTATCCACACTGATCAGCACTGGACCACCTACCAACACCATGGCAACCATCATATCTGGAGGAACACATAACTAGCATTTAGCACCTAAGAACATATCATAGCATGTCAGATCCCACCTGGAAAATGCTTAGCAACAGTGAATGCTTAGCAAAAAAAGCAGCAAGCACTTGGAACAAAATACATCTATAACCCCATATCAACCACCTGGGATGTCACAGCAACCACAGCGTGGCAACCAATTATGAACACAGAAACAGTACAGCAACAAGGTAGCAAACCTGTAGCAATCACCTGGGATATTACTATAAACCACCCAGCAAACCATACAAATAATAAATATGTAAATATTCACAGCCAGATGCACAATCACACTCATTTATTTCATTCAGAAATTGGCCATTTTCACATTATTATTATTAGTAGTAGTAGTAATACTTATATATATGTTTTTTTTATATAAAAAGGTAAACCAAATCCACAGAGTGATTCAAACTCACCAAAATCCTGTTCAACCAGTCCGAATTCTGTTCACCTGCCAGAGAACCAGAAAATCCCCAAAAATCCAGGGAATTTTCAGGGAAAATCTGCACAATCTGGCAACCCGTCACACTGTTCTCATACCCCACACTAACACCCAGCTCAGATACCCTCAGCCAGACTGTGCAGAATGTGTGTGGATCCGATCAACAGCAGCAGATGAATACACACCAGCCACTGGCTGTCACACACACACACACACCCACACACACCCATACGCACATACACACACACACGCACACGAACATGCACACAGACACAGACAGATGGAAAAATAATGCAATGTGTGTTTTTGTGAGAGTGCTGTATCACTAATCAGGGTGTGAATGCACACTCCGGGGTGGAAACCAATCAAAACCTGTCCAAACAAGCGTACACACTGTCTGTGTAAACACACACACACACACAGACACACACACACGCACACACTTCTATACTAACCCTACCCACACAGGCAGTGTATAAGCCCTGTCAATCAATGCAGCTTCTAAAATGTTCCTCCCTTTATATGAGTATGTGCAGATCAGGGCACAGGTTATTATAACCATTATATATAGCATAAAATTATGACCACAGTCTTCTACTTTTACTGGATCACACCCTCAAACAACTCAGTGTCCAGTGCTAACTGTTGTGGGATGTAAGTATACATCATGCGTTAGCGCCATTAGCCTTGACGTTCCAGTGCTGTTTGTTGGTGTATAAACCTGTTAGCTACATTAGCCTGTTAGCTCCTGTAGGAAGTTACAAAAAAGAGTTAAAAGGGTTAAACTAAAGCTTCAGCCAAAGCCCCTAAAAGCCTCACGCTGAACTGAGACACAAAAGCAGTGCTGTGTTTCTCTCTTTACACAAAAGTGCTATGACACATGAGTGAGCAGTGTATGAGGTCACACAGTGCCAGGTTAATGATAAGACACACTTCCCCAACAGACACACTCACACACACACACACACACACACACACACACACCATGTGTGCTCTCACCCGCGACCCTGCTTTCAAAGTAACACACACTTCTAAAGCTACACGCTCAAAACTCCAGGTTTCTATATTACTTCACAGATTGCCCAAATAAAACCTACAATACAGTCAGCATCAGTGCATACATATATACATGCCTAACACAAGTCTATAAAAAATTATATATATATATATATATAGACTTTCTTAGAATCTATCAGGCTTCATCAGACTTTATCAGACTTTATCAGACTTTATCAGGCTTTATCAAACTTTATCAGACTTTATCAGACTTTATCAGGCTTTATCAGACTTTATCAGGCTTTATCAGACTTTATCAGGTGTTATCATACTTTACCAGGCTTTATCAGGCTTTATCAGACTTTATCAGGATTTATTAGGCTTTATCAGACTTTATCAGACTTTATCAGACTTTATCAAACTTTATCAGGCTTTATCAGACTTTATCAGGCTTTATCAGACTTTATCAGGTGTTATCATACTTTACCAGGCTTTATCAGGCTTTATCAGACTTTATCAGCCATCATCATACTTTATCAGGCTTTATCAGGCTTTATCAGGCTTTATCAGACTTTATCAGGCTTTATCAGACTTTATCAGCCGTCATCATACTTTATCAGGCTTTATCAGGCTTTATCAGGCTTTATCAGACTTTATCAGGCTTTATCAGACTTTATCAGCCGTCATCATACTTTATCAGGCTTTATCAGGCTTTATCAGGCTTTATCAGACTTTATCAGGCTTTATCAGACTTTATCAGGTGTTATCATACTTTACCAGGCTTTATCAGACTTTATCAGGCTTTATCAGACTTTATCAGGTGTTATCAGACTTTACCAGGCTTTATCAGGCTTTATCAGACTTTATCAGACTTTATCAGCCGTCATCATACTTTATCAGGCTTTATCAGACTTTATCAGGCTTTATCAGACTTTATCAGACTTTTTCAGGCTTTATCAGGCTTTATCAGACTTTATCAGGCGTCATCATACTTTATCAGGCTTTATCAGGCTTTATCAGACTTTATCAGACTTTTTCAGACTTTTTCAGGCTTTATCAGACTTTATCAGGCTTTATCAGGCTTTATCAGACTTTATCAAACTTTATCAGACTTTATCAGACTTTATCAGGCTTTATCAGGCTTTATCAGACTTTATCAAACTTTATCAGAATCAGAGAGACCTTACCAGTCTTTACCAGATGTTGTCAGAATCAATCATAGGCTTTATCACACTTTACCAGACTTTATCAGACTCTATCAGGCTTTATCAAACTTTATCAGACTCCATCCGACTCTCTCAACCTTTACCAGACTTTATCAGACTCTTTGAGTCTCTGTCACATTTCATCAGACTTCAATCATACTTTATCAGATATTTTCAGATTTTATTAGTCCCAATCAGATGACACAATCAAAAGTTTTTTTTACTTTATCAGAATATCAAACTCTATCCTAAAAACAAACATTATCAGCTCATACACTGAATCACTACCCCCTAAAAAACGAGTCATCATAGATGAGTCATTAGTGTACAGAAACACACAACATACCAGCAGCAAGCAAACCATTATTTACTGTCTGATCAATTATATGCTCACACACACTATATTCACACACACACACATTCATACAGACATACACAAACATGACTCACACTACAGCATAAACACATACTCGTACACACTGCACAACACAACATTTAATCTAGTATACTATATCTTTCTTGGGCAAAGTTTTGACCACTGACTCTTGGTGAGTGATCACCGACTGCTAGATATACCTTTACAAAGCACTTAATGAGTTTTTGCCCAGTTGTCTAAGAGGGGGCACATCATTGGATTGAGAGAAGCAAGATGGGCATTTACACAAAGTCTCCACCATCATCCAACCACAGGAGACCTCATGGTGAGCACTTCAATCCTGCTGGTGTGATGATCTGGGGAGCATCACATATGACAGCAGGTCACCCCTAGTAGTGATATGAGGGACACTAAAAACTCAGCAATATGTGCAGAACATCCTGCAGAAACATGTGTTGGTGTGTCTCATGGTAGAACTCCCAACTCGTTTTGTGCGGTCTACAGATTTAGCAACAATCCAGCATTTATGGAAGCAGAACCTTTATGCCTCCATATCCAACTGTATCTTATCTTGTAATCAGGCAAATGTCTGAAACAGGGTACTAGAGCCTCCTTCAAATTACACAGGTTTCCTTAATAAACTTTTGCTTTCACTCTAATACATCATCCTTACATTCACACATATAAAGATTTACATTCCAACAGTGCCAAAGGTTGTGTTATATATATATAGTATAGTGCAAGCATATACAAGTCTATACAAGCACTGTGCACCAATATCACACACGCACCGGCAAACCAGTCCTGCCAACATAAGCGAAAGTTTGTACAATAGCCCTCCACGCCCCCATACTCACACACACACACACACAGCACGTGTGTGTCCCACTGATCTCCACACTGACCTTACAGATCTTCCTCTCCTCCGCCTCTCGCCCCGACCTCTCCTGAGGCTCCACCCTGACTGACAGCTGACAGCTGGAGCCCTGACCCCTGATGCCCGGCCTCTGGGCTCCCGGGTTGGGGATGGGCAGGGCAGTGTGGACGGGACGGGCACCGGCCAGCGGCGGCCGCAGCTTAGAGGCTACTCCCACCACGGGCATTACTGCAGCTCACACACACACACACTCACAGCGAGAGACACGGGGCAAGAACTGACAGAGAGAGAGA